>NW_020526743.1:0-113448 GCF_003368295.1 Carassius auratus
GAAAGTTGGATGCACTACATCTTTTAAGCGTACTACACCCATCCACACACAAATTAACATGAAATCAAAATGAACCCTGTTTACTTCGATATACGTTCCTAGATTTGCTGTGAATGAATAACACAGCCCTGATTTGGAAAATAGGTCTAATATTAGCTCATTTGATGATGTTTAAAAAATGTAAATAAAACTTTGAAACACTTTGAATTACTTTCACAAAATAAAAATGAAGATTTTTTTCCAATTATAGAAAGCCTATATGTAGCAGCTTTAATGCACTTAAAAAATGAATGCAGTCAAATGTGAAAAGTTTTGGTTTTAATGACAAAAAGTTCATGTATCAGTCTGCAAATACTCCATTTTACCAAATATGCTCTCATTGTACTCACCTTCAGGCTATATAGATAAGTTTATTTCTTCTTCAGAACAGATTTGGAGAAATTTAGCATTGCATCACTTGGTCAGTAATGGGATTCTCTGCAGTGAATGGGTGCCGTCAGAATGAGGGTCCAAAAACATCACAAGTAATCCACACCAACTCCAGTCCAGTTCACATCTTGTAAAGAGAAAAATTTGCATGTTTGTAAGAAACAAATTTGTCTTTTCTGAATCTGGAGAGAAATATGCAAGCACTGTTTACAAGCAGAAACAGTTCAGAACAAAAATGTGGGTGGATTTCGATGTATGAGGACAAGGAGAAGTGTTTTACGATAAGAATCAAGTCTTCAAGTGAATAAGGGCTAATATAAGTCTGATGGATGTCAGAAGCAAAAATGCATCATATTTGTGAGAAAGTGTCATGTGCTTGAGCAAATGAGGCACTATTTGGGGAATCAGCACCCCGAAATAAGTTAGAAATGTGTATTGGATTTCATTCAGCAAGTTATGCAGGGCAGTGTTATCAATTCACATAATTCCAAAGAAAAAAAGTATATCTTTGTAACCATTCACACACATTTCCTCCACAATCAATTTCAAATGCAGTTTGCATTCAGGTCTAGTGCCTTTTTGAAATAAAACTTTTGCCATCAAACCAAGTCCCATATGATAACATCCAGTCCCATCCTACATTTTTGCTACTGGAATATTCAGCAAATGACACATTTCAGAATTAAAACGGGTTACAAATGCCGTTTCATGTTGACTTTAAACACTTTCGAACATCTCTTCTGCACCAAAACGCTAGTGCGAGGAGATTTCCCACAAGGCATTTCTTATGAATGAGAGTTTCAGTTCCATTAGAGCTTCAGTGAAACATTATCAGCCTCTTGAGTTTCAGAACTTTTATGCGATAAACTTACTGTCCAAGTCATAACCTTTGCGTAAATTAGCACACAGGATGAAGGATGTGTTTGGATGCTCATAAGAGTGAGTTAAATCAGGTTACCTTGCAAATGTAACTACCCTAACCTTTCATTTTCCCTTATCCCGTCTGGTTTTTGCAGTAGCTTTTCACCAAAAAAATAAAAATTTCAAATGCACAGCAATCTGTACTGCAAATCCACATTGGAACGGATGTGTGAAAGGAAAGTGTGTTGAGTTGTGTCTAAAAGCACCATCCCTATCTAATGCCCAGGCCTTTTAAAGTAATAAGCAATCTCACACAGGCTGTTAATGCGATAAGCGATCTTGTGCAGGTTGTTAATGCGTGCTGAGAATGAATAATATTCCTTTATGAGCCTCCCGAAGACTAATTATGGGCGCTCTTAAAATGTCACAAACATATGATTACAGCCTTTAGCGCCACTCAATAACGATTTGCTACTTCAATAAAGACCCTCACAGCTGCGCTCAGCTGCTCGCCCATAAATCAGGAAAGTTATCGGGAAGTTGGAGGGGAACATGTGGAATTCTTTGATTCTCGCGCTGAGAGAGGTTTGGGTTACCGGTGTGAAACTATCCTGCAGATTCTCCCTCTGTTGGACACACCGTCGACAGGAATAGACTTAAAGCAGGCACCTACGCCCCCTGTTGTCACCGAAAATGACCCGTTTGTGGGACGCGCATGCCTACTTGAAACTAGCTTGCTAAGATTCCCATCATTCTGGGAGGTTAAAAGGATTGTTTCACCTAAAAATTGTCCATTACAAACTTCTTTGACTGTCTTTTGTCCATTAAACTAAAAACCCCACTTGGTTTTCTTCTGCTTAAGTCAATAAAGTTTATATTGATTTTAGTGAATCGGTTTGTTTGAACGTTGTTTGTTGACACCAAAAAGATTAGTGTGTGTGTAATGCATTAAAAACTAGAGCTTGCTAGGATTCACACCATTTAAATATGTTCAAGAGGTTGTTGATCATCTATTAAATTAAAAATGGTAATTAATTTACCTTGTTCTAAAACAGAATAACTTTCTTTGACTGTTAAATTGAATGTTGTTTGGACCTTTGTTCTTTAGTGGTTCACAGGAGAAAGAATGAAATGGAAATGCATGAAGTGAAAAAATGCATACCTTGAATGCAACATAATTCGCTTTGAGTAAAAGCATCTGCCAAATGCATAAATGGAAATTGCAAAGAATGTCAATCAGTTCAGTTCATTTTAGTGTTCATGTAAGTTTGTGTGTATGTCTACTTGATTCTATAGTTTGCTAATATTCCCGTATTTCAAAGGAGTTAAAGCGATAATTTGTCTGAAAATTACATTTCTGTGACCATTTACTCTTTATGACTTTCTTTGTGCAACTGCTGATTGGATCCCACAGATTTTTTCTTGTTCTTTTGAGCTCCACAGGAGAAAGAAAGTCAAAGCCTGATTTATTTTAGGGAATCAGTTTGTTTGGATGGTTCGTGTTCAAAAAATGATTCACAAATGATTCACTGATTCATGTGAGTCTTGGGCAGCAAAAATGATCTAACTGCTGGTGTGTGACACTACTTTTGAAAATCAAGTGTTGTTTTCATGCTTTAATGTCAGATGCATGCTAATGATGAATAAAAATAATCACTGAATAATTCTTTAATAAGTTTTACTCATTTCAATAATTTCGATTTAATCTAATAGTGGCAATAAGTAAACTTATGACTTTGTACATTAAAGTGTTATTGGAACCCCACTTTTATTCTTCTTTTCTCTTTCACAAAACAAAGAAAGCCAAAAAGTTCAATTAATTTTAGTGAATCATGATTCACTGACTCAACTGTGCAGTGCAACAAAATAATGATCTAACTGTTAGTATGAATTTATCTATTTCATACCAGTGCCCTTAATGCTTTTATGCCAGATACATACTGATAAAAACAAATGATAAATGTTTAATTAAAAAAAAAAAAAAAATTAATAATGTTTTTGAGCAAAACTGACCATCTTCTTTTGTATTTCAGAGGTGAAACAAAGTCAAAACAGGACTGTGGAATGACACAAGGGTGAGTAAATCATGACAATTGTAATTTTTTGAGTGAACTATGCCTTTAAATGATAAGCTAAATATTGCTACTCATCAGCTACTAGACTACACTGAAGCTATTTAAGTGGGTCATCTTATTAAATAATTATTCAGTGGTTAATCATTATTATTATTATTATTATTATTTATCAGTATATATCAGGTGGTGGTATGAAATTGGTAAATGTACAGTAAATTGAACTACAAAACACATTTGAAAACAATTATTTTGCTGCACAACAATAAATCATTTTTTTGAACATGAAGCGTTCAAACACACTAAAATGAATTGCTCTTTACCCATATGGTGTTTTAGGATTGTGTTTGGTTATTGCATTTTTGTTAATGCTGCAGACATAATGTGTCAAAATACAGCTTGTTTGAAAGCTTGCTGATTAAACCAGTAGTGCTGCTACTTTTAAGTGATTTAATGTGTAAATATGCATGCATGTGTGTGAAAGAAAACCCTAGCGTGTCCTTGCACCAGTGCATGTCACAGGAGATGTGAGAGAGAGAAAAAATGATGAAACCGGAGACTGCAGAAGCGGCCTGCAGAGATCATATTAGGAGCTGCGACCATCGATCGTTCTAGCACTTAAATTTCAAGCGTGACAAAACTGTAGGCAAATTAATTGTTCGCCAGAATATTACACATCAGAGTACATTAATCCTCTCCAGAGCTGCACGCCATATGAATACTAATAGAGCTGCCAGACGCCTCTCCTCTCGTCTGCCTCGCGTCCATTCGCTCGTCTGCTCCTCTCTCCTTTTGTTTCCTTCTTATTTCCCGTCCTCATTGTTTTTCGTCTCTCTCCCTCTCGCGTCTTTTCTCCTTCAATTGCGAGTGACATTAACTGGCAACAGCGTTCATTAATATTCATACATCCTCCCAATACCTGCGGTATCTGCAAGACGTGTGCCTTCTTTTTGTTATCGAATTGTTTGAAGTGTTTCTTTTTTAAAGAAATAATTGTCTGTAAAATTCGCAACTGAGACTTAAATCTTATCCTTTATGGGCCTTGGCAGGTATTGGGGCACTAAAAGTATAAATAAACCAGAGATTGCACCAGAAAGAGGAAGAGAGTCTTCACAGTAGGAACATTATTGCATGTTAGAGTCATAAAATAAAACCTGTATGTAAAGTGTGCACTCGGCTGTGTGTTTTCAATTAAAAGCGCAAGGTTACGTGTTAAATAATCCAGTAAAAATACTCTCTCTCACTCTTTTTTTTCTTCTTTCTCGCAGAATACCATCCCGGCTAGTCCAAACATGGGAGCGATTCTCAGGTTTCAGACCCCCACCTTGTCTTTTGTGCCGAGTTCAGTGAGGCTCCTGGTTAGAAATGTACACACGTCTAATTTGAGTTCGAAGATCTGTGAATAACCCGAAAGGGATCAAATTAAAATTCCAAGACGGGAGGAAAAAAAGCGATATGGGGTTTGAAAGTGGCCCCTGCTTCTTTAAGCTGGATTTAAGTGATCAAAGTTCCATACGAGGCTGCCATTGGTGGTATTGAGTTACTCTAATGGCTGCCATGTGCTAGAGCCGATGGGGCCGATCCATGGACGTCTTGAGGGTGTCAGGCGCAAGACAGTTGTAAAAATAGGCTTTACAATAGAGAGAGCGGCTAAAAACCAGATGCCTTGTGCACTTTCAGACCATGCTTGCTGGAGATACTTGGCCTTTTTTTTTTTCAGAATTAGCTCCAGATTTTTTGAAGAGCATCGATCAAGGCGTCCGGCTGGTCTCTCAAGACCGTGCCAGCCGACAGCGGCCCCCTCTCTATCGCTTATTTACTGATGCATGGCTTCCCCATTCCCACTAAACTGCAGGAGACGCAAGTGACAATAAAAGTCAAACACTCGATGGTTGCCGGAGTCCTGGCTGGTTATTAGTATGTAAATGAAATCATCACAGCTGTTCTGTGCACGGAGAGGGGGAGAGCGGAGACAACGAACCCTGCATTCTGATGCTGTCTCCTGAACAACCATCAGGCGCTGGCCACCTCTTCCATACCCTGCAGTCAAGCAATAATGCATGCACAAGTGCTTTTATGCATGCAATTATTTTATTGCTAAAATATAGTGTACACGTATACAGGTTAATTAGCAGAACGGCTGCTATTGCTTTCGTTCAGTGAACGGAGAACGCCTGTAGATGTTGTTTTGTTATCGCAAAAGCCTTATAGCAAGATTGTAAAAATTGTTTTTTTTTTAAACTAAGCACATTAAATCAGTACTTGGGTACATTTCAAGTTTGGATTTAGATCTGTAGCAGTCCAAATCAAGGAAAAAACATTTTATGAATTTTTAATGAGGATATTTGTTATTAGAAATTGTAAGAAAGGAAAAGCTTTACAGAAACCGTTCAATCAGTGACGGAACAGTCCTTGTAAAAACCAAACATAAAATTTGTACTTATAGCTTTATGTCTGTCAAAATAATAATTTTTATTTTTTATTTACATTTATAAAAAATATTTAGATTTGATATAATTTGAGTTATTGTTATAGCAGTCCTTTTATGAAACAGACGCATACAATTTGTATTTACAGCTTTTTTTGTTAAAATGATTCAGATATATATTCTGAAAAAATACATATATTTAAATATTTATATTTATATTCTTATGTATTTATAATTGTAAATTACATTACATACTTAAAATTTTAAATATTTAATGTATATATTTTTAAATAATTAATTTATATTTTTTAAATTTCCATTTATATAATGATTTATATTTTAATTATTTAGTAGATTCTTGTAGTGTGTAAAAAAAAATACAAACGTACAAATTTGGATTTTCAAGTATTAACTTTTTTATTTGTGCATTTTTATACATTTAAATATTAATATTTTTATTATTTTATTCATAGTGGCCTACAAATGAAGTGATGAGTGAGAACATGAGAAAATACTTTCTCATATCCCAGTTTATTATACTGAGCGAAATATTAGTATATTAATTCTCCTGAAAAGTTTAAATTGTTTCTAATCATTGATCTGTTTGTTTCAGCATCCCATCTAGCCCAACACTGCAGCATCAGATCAACCAATGGGGTGAGTTTGGGGGAGGGGGTACCTGCTGGTCCAGCCAATGGCAGAAGGGGTGAGTGTTTAGGACAACAGTCATTATTTTTGCATTTGTATTTGGGATCTATAGTGATGCAGAAATGACACACTTCAGCTGTGTTTACCTAAAGATGTAATTTAGACTTGCAGCATCTATGTGCTCACATGCAAATCAAACACCAACATCAAACTCTAACACTATGAGGAAATACAATGCGTCAATTTGAATGAGTACTTCAAGTTTTCATCTCAACAAGTCAAAAAATCATGCACATAACATCAGAATGGAGGTTTACTTAAAGCTGTGATTTAAACCTGCAGCATGTAAACTCTCGAATTCCAGACTCAAATCAGGGGCCCAAATCATTTTCTTATTTATTTTTCCAAAGGATAATATTATGAGAAAACTCACATTTTTCCCAGACAGTAAACAAAAGCATTCCCCCGAAAACTGATTTCTGCCGCAAATGAAACATAGACGGGCGTTAGACGCTGCCAAATCTCCGGCTGAAATTGTTTCCATATCTGCGCCATGTATTCAGCGCCCATCTGCCCGAACTCCTGCACATACCGCCAGCAAAAACACAATGAGTAATTCTCTCCAAACATAGACATAAAACCTGCCGTTCCTGCTCTTTCAGCTCTATGCTGCCATGTTTGCGAGAACGCGAAAAATATCTCCTTTCCAATCGTCCGCTTAAGAATACTAATTAAGCCGTCATTGTGGAAAATGTTACACATGAAAGCTTTGATCACGTGTCGAAGTCTTGGGATCGGATGTGTTGAACTTAAGCTTTCAATCTAGATAAAGAACTGCTTTTCAGCTCGGCCCATCTCTGCCTGGTAAATAAATAATGCTCTACAATAAAAGTCGACAGGCGTAATGTCAGATTGTCTGCAATTTAAATGCATAGAGGTGTGATGAGTGAAACATATGGGAGATTTGAGAGCTAGCAACGCTTTCTGATCAAACCAGGCGCGTAGTGTGCGTTTTGGCTGCTTTTGACGAAGTCATCCTTAGGTATGCGAGGGGTTTTATGTAAAAATATGCTAAGATACCATCACAGTGCATCTGTATCACTTCGTCTGCCACGTTTCATTAAGCTAAATTTTATGACGTGTTCTCTTTAAGTCAGAGAGTTTATGGATAGCTGTCTCTTGAAATTCCATCACGTCAACAGCATTGCTCTTCGTTCGCAGCGGGTGCGTCGTATCAGTAACTTACAGAGAAGGATTCCAACACTTCTCTATCATGAAGATGACTTGATTTAGGAAGCGTTTACATAAGCTCTAATGTCTGGAGCGAGTGAACTTGCATGCAAAAAAAAAAAAAGAAATGTTTATGCAAAGCATGAAATAAACGAAGTTCTCTGGCCTGAATTGTTTGATACCGAGAGGTTAGAGAGTGAGGAGCTTTGTTTGTTCGCCTCACCTTCCCTCCTACATTCACTGTCTCCCCCTGTGATTAAAAAACATCATCAGCATCTCATTAGCACTGATTTGCATAGTAACAGCATGAATATTGTGAGTGTGTTTCTGGGGGTAGGGGTAACTTAATGAATGCGACAGCCTCTTCTGTTTAACTAATTTTTTGCCTCATCCATATTCAGATGACTCTTGGAATCAGACAGCGGTTAAACTTTCACGCTAAAGATGTGCAGACGTGATCGCCAGAATGTCGCACCTGATTCCTGAGCCCAGAGGAGAATTTTTGCACTCAGATGTTGCTCTTTCAAGGCTCCGGAGACTTGAAGGCATCATGAAATTTACATTATTTACTTTTGCAATGCATGTCTGTGGTCTCATCGTGCATGATTCATCAGCACATGCTGTTTGAAAGGACAAAAAGGTTTGTCACTCGTAAATACGTCACATTACAGATGCAATACGGTCGTGAATGGCATTTCAAATGTTTCATTGAAGTGTCAGAAAATTCCTTTGGAAGAAAATCTAAATGCACACGTTTGATGAGTTCAAATTGAGTTCAGTACCGTTTGAGACATTGTTGAGATCTCTTCTGAAGCGCATAAACAATGTTTCAGATGTTTGTCCTAAAAGTACTTGGGAAAATTAAAATTAAAAACACAAATGAGTCAGTTGTTGAGTGCATATTGATATATCTCAGAAAAAACTCTGGATGAGATACGTGTGAGATCATTGTTGGTTTTATGATTTAAGTCTCTTAAATTAATCTCATTTCTGTAATTTGTGATTTTCTTTATTAAAGAAAAGCTCTTCCTAACTGAATTGCTCACAGGCTGCTCATTCATATCTCAAAAGACCTATTGAAAATCCTAGTTATATTTCATGTATCAACTTGGTTTAAGATCTTTCTCCTAAAATACTTTAGGAGAAATAAAATCTCTAAAATCTTTTCAGCAGCTCTGGAGATGCATGTGAGATTATTGTTGATTTTATGATTTAAGTCTCTCAATTTCATCTCATTGCTGTCATTTGTGATTTTCCTTTATTACAGGATAGTCCATCTACACTGAATTTCTCACAAGTTGCACACAGCTCAAATAAGGTAACTGATATCCTAGTTGTGTTTCATGCAAGTTTGCAAGCATGCAAGTGTGTTTTTTAATGCATGTTTTATGCAAATTATTATTATGTTTTGTCTAAAATACAAAAAATGCATAATATCAGTATTTTCTAAAATATAAAAATACACACACATGAGTAAGGTTCATAATGACATTGATTACAGACTTTGGTATTTTGATATATCTGAGTACAGTTTGAGACATTGTTGTGATCTCTTTTGCAAGATGCATGTGAGATTTAGGTTTTTTATTTTTATTTTTTTTATTTTTTTTAAGTATCCATTTGCTCTCGATTTGTGGATTTTTAAAGGAAAGCCCATCCAAGCTGAATTGCACACAGGTAACTCATTCATGACTCAAAAGTCCTAATAGAGATCTAATAGTAATGTTTCATGTAAGTATCAACTTGGTTTCAGATGTTTCTTCTTAAATTCCTTTGAATAAAGATAAATCAGTCAATACTCAAGAGCTATTAGAATGAACGTGGACAGCGTAGTTCAAATCATATGGTCTCTGAATGTTTTGATGAGAAATGTTCACATTGAGAGGTGCCATTCAGTTTCTGCACTTCTTTTCCGCGCCCAAGTATCCAGCCGCATGATGGATGAAGCCAGCGAATTGCAGTGTGCAGTATTTTGCCTCAGTTGATTGCAAACTTACTCCGGGTAACATAATTATTTACACTGACACAATAATGTAAAATGATTAACATCCGCTCATATTCATACCCGTATAAATCACTGGCCCACGTCGAATTCATCGGTCGGGGAGGGCCGGCGTCTCGCCCTGAGATTGGACGGCGGCCAGATAAGAAGAGTATTAATCGTGGAGATATGCCGCATGGTCATTTAAAACTTTGAGAAAAGAGAGGCCCTGGCAGAGTGTTTGGCAGAGCGATGGTTTCTGGCTCCAGCGGGCAGCGCTCAAGATGGATCACCACCCTCCAAACGTCCACGTCCGCACCTGACTCCTCAACATAGATGTCCTATCTGTGCATGAAATAAGGCTTGACCGGCCAATGTGCACTTTTTCTACCCCTTTCTCCCCCAAAATGAGAATTACTGCTGGGAGGCTCTGGACAATTTTATGTAGGGCTGGAGAACAAAAATCAATATTTAATTATCTGTGAGCGTTTGGTGTCACTACATCTTTAGATCTGTAGGGTGGAGTGGACAGGGTCACCGGGCCGGTAAGTGAGTCCGTCAGTGACGAGGCCGTCTCGTCCCAAGGCTCCGATTGGCCTGTCTTCAATCACCACAGGAGTGATGACTGACAAGTCATTTATACATCGACCTGTGTGTTTGGAGGAGGCCACCTTAAGAATGAGCCTGTGTGATGTGTGTACAGTACGCTTGAAGTTAAATATGGTTTTGACCTATCAGAAATATGGCTTAAACGCCCCACCTAGAGGCAGGATGGGACACTTACTGCTTTGGTGGGTGGAATCCAAAGCATGCGTGTTGAAAGGAGCGTGAATTCATTTTATTAACCAAAGAGAAGAGCATAATACTTGTCAGTTTTTGATCATTTACCAATTTTAATCAGAAATAGGAAACATGCCTGTGCAGTTAAGGACCTTTTGATCCACAGTGGGCTCCACATTGTCATTTGATTAGTGACCTATAAACAGTGTGGAGTAGATTTTTCTATGTTTATTTAATTTTATCTAATATTTTTTAATTTTATTTCCATGATTAAATTCAGTAAATAAACATGTGATCTCTGACACTATCTTTTGTGATTTATTTAACATTAGTGGTTTGAAGCTGCGCTTGTATTCATTTTCAAATAATCAAAGCATAACAGTGATAATTCTTTGATTATTTTTCCATTTTAATTTTCCCATTATTTCCCATTTTTATTTTCAGATCAGATTGATTTCAGAAAATGCTATTGTTTTGCTTTTTCTTTAATTTAATATTCTTTCTTTCTTTCTTTCTTTGCATTTGATAAGTGACCTAAGTAGTGCAGAATCTTAAATATTTATTCTTTATTTATTGTCCTAGCTTTCTTTGTTTGACATCTTTCGAATTCCTTCAACTATTTATTTCTTTAATTAAATTTGAAGATAAATGACTTTCAGTCAGATCTCAGACAGACTTTATCTGTTATAATTTATGAAACACTCAGTTTTGTAGTTTTATTGCAAGTAAATGCATTTTAATAACAGCACAATAAAATACTGAGAATTCTTTAGTTATTTCCAATTTTCATATGAATTTTAAATATTTTAAATTAGTTGAATTTTTTTTATTTTACATTTGATTAATGACCTAAATAATGCAGAATCTTAAACATCTATTCTGTATTTTATATCATCCCTGTCTTTAAACTTGTTTATTTCAGTGTAAAATTTATAAAATTAAATTGTAGACTTTATCTGATTTAACATATCTTACGGTATTTTCAAGCATACCAAAAATGTCTGCCAGCCACCACCATAAAAATCCATTATGGCTTAATAATAGATATAATGGAGATGAAGGCAATTAAAAATTTCATAGATGCTTGGCGCTAGTAATATACGTACAGTCCGTTCATTTTGCTAATGATTTCTTCCAAAGAGAAAATGAACTTGGAATGTAAGAGTCAAACTGGAAACGCTTGAACTCCTGTAATTACTGAGCGTGATTCTTTCATATAAGTAGTTCAGGGACAGACTCTTTTCCCAGAGCCAACCACTCGCTTTTGGGTTTGTAAGAGACAGTTTTGTTCCTCTTTTTTCCTGAATGTCCTTTGCACTCGTAGTTAGAGGACACAGAATTGGGACCCTTCTTGAGTTTAATGCTAGCGCACAGCCAATCGATACACTTCAGCTACAAAGGAACAGTTGAGGGACCAAAGGCCCAAACACATTACACGCTGGTCAAGGCCAATAGCAATCTGATGTTGAGGTTAGAAAAACACGCTAGAACTGTTAGCCTCCAGTTGCCCAGGCGGGCCGCTTCGGTAGACCAATCTGTCTTTGATTTACCATTGTCACGGTTCAACTCTTAGTATGGGGCGGAACGCGAATAAGATATTTGTATTTGTGATAAAGCATCCATTAGCCCAAGAACTAACTGATAAATTGTGGGCTATTTGCAGAATGGAAAACTGGAAATGTAAGGTCAAGTTCAGTGCATTGCATTCTGGGATGCAGTGACCAGTGTGATTTGGTTAGTGATGTTGGGAATTGATAACTAGCTTTCTATTTACTGAATACTGTACAGAATGCACTCTATGCTGTATACCATTTGTGACCCTTAAGTGTAAATTTTTAGAAATTGAGATTTATATAAAATCTGAAAGCTGAATAAATAAATTTTCCATTGATGTGTGGTTTATTAGGGTCGGGCAATATTTGGGCAATATCTGAGGGTGCAAAAAAAAATCTAAATTCTGAGAAAATCACTTTAAAATTTGAGCAAATGACTTCTTAGCAATGCATATCACCAATCAAAAATTAAGTTTTGGTTTATTTATGGTAGGAAATTTACTTATCTTCATGGAACATGATCTTTACTTAATATCCTAAAGACTTTTGGCGTAAAAGAAAAATCGATAATCTTGACCCAAACAATGTTTTTTGTTTTTTGCTTTGGCTATTGCTACAAATATACCCCAGAGACTTTTTTGGCATATGATATTTGATACATATATGATATATGATACATGGTATTTGTAGCAATAGCCCTTAGAAAAAATAAAACATGGTTCAAAATTATAGAATTTTCTTTTATGCCAAAAATCATTAGGATATTAAATAAATATGTTACATGAAGATATTTTGTAAATTTCCTACTGTAAATACAGTATATCAAAACTTAATTTTTGATTAGTGATATGCATTGCTAAGAAGTTAATTTGGATAATTTTAAAAGCGATTTTCTCAATATTTTGCTTACTTAGATTCCAGATTTTCAAATAGATGTATCTGGGTCAAATATTGTCTGATCCTAACAAATCATACATCAATGGAAAACTTATTTATCTCCATTTCGAGAAATTGGCTGGTTTTGTGGTCCAGGGTCCAGGGTATTCAGTGGTAAACATTTTGATTTAGTAGTCTGCTATATTGTTGTTGCATGACCAGTTTTGCATTTTTAATGTAATTTTGTGTTAAACTGTATCATAAAATAACTGTGTACTATTTTTTTTAAATACTATAAAACTGTGTAAGCAGTGCTAAACATTTATTCATAGTATACTATATTGTTGTCAAATGAACAGTTATCATCTATTTTGGTTTTCTAATCTAATTTTGTGTGCAAATATTTTGCAGCCTATGTCAAGAAAAAGATGATAAAACCACAGTAAATCTTTACTCGTGGTTTCATTCTGGAAAATGGAAATGTAAGGTCAGATCCAGTGCAATGCATTCTGGGATACAGTGTCCAATGCAGTGTGATTTGATTGGCTATGTTCAGAATTGAACACTACCTTACTATTTACTAAATAGTCTGCAGTATGCACTGTATACTCCATACTAGTTTTAGGAAATATTATGAATCAGCACATACTAAGCACTGATAAACATTGAAACAATTAGCAGTATGCAATATTGTTGTCACATTGCCATTTAGCATCTAGTTTGCTTTTCTAATCTAATTTTGTGCGAAAAGCATAAAATGTGGTCAGTTTCAATGCACTGCATTCTGGGATGCAGTATTATTTGCTTGGCTATGTTTGGAATTGAATACTACCTTACTGTTTACTAAATACTGTGAAGTATATGCCCTTTATACCGTATAATATTCAAAGATAGCCTATATAAAGAAGTGATAATAAACAGTGCTTAGCAGTATGCCATATTCTGGTTTTATATAATCTATTTTGCAATAAAAACTCAATTTTATGTACAATTGTCAAAACACATGGTAGTCTAAGTGAAGAAGAAGATTAAAAACAGTCACACTCTGCATCACTTCCTGTTCATTTGTCACAGTAGAAACAGAAGGTCAGGTCATAGTATGCTACTATGGAATTCCGATCACAGCCGTGGTCTGTAGTGAAGTGAACGGATGAAATAGATGTGTGAAAGCGACGCGCAGCCAGGCAGTTCATCGCCTCGTTCCAGAAGATGAGCAGTCTCCTCTGGTAATGCTTACCCTTGCAAGTTCAACCCAAATTAAGTGCCTCATCTTCATTGCAGGCTGTAAGGCGATTGATTTGTCCCTTTTAATCAATTTATTTAATTAGTCATACATTCAGCTCTTAACATGCACTGCCTTTCTCCTCGTCTCGTCTTGGCTTCGGGGTCTCTGGAGATTATCGGGGAAATTATCCAGCAAGCAACCCCCACCAACAGAGAGCTGATAAACAAAAGTCTATTAAGGCCACTCCAGTGTTTAAAGATCATGCGCTAATCGATTATTAGGCTATTATTATTTTACTGCCAATGTGAAATAAAAGACAGATTCTGCTTCAGATTAGACAAACGTCTGATGGAGCCGCATGCTGAAACGCAAACATTTAGTGCCATTAGACGGTTTGCAACATCATTTGCTAATGGTTTGTTGTGATGTGAGCAGTGATTGGTGTACAGCGCTGTCATTGCGGCACAGATGGTCAGTGTATTAAAAGTTTGTGAATTAAATGCATTAAACGTAGTACAGATGTGCCATGGATTAAAATAGCTTCCAGTGTGTGCCTGCCTTTTCAAACGTCAAGCATGTTTCTGAAAAGATTTTATTCATAGACGGCGTATAGAAATATATATAATATTTTATGAAATGTACTAATTTGACAATAATTAAAATAATATATAATGAACAATATTAATAATTAATATATATAGTGTGTGTTATTTAAGTTTAGGGCTTTGTAATGTCATAAAACGTGAAATTTTTATTGGCCTCAAAAAAAGTCAAAAATCTAATATTAAAAAATAAATTCATGTATGTTAGGCCTCTAAAATGGTCATGAGAAAAAGCTCCTTTGTGTATGTGCACGTTTGTGTGTGTGTGTGTGCTTTTCACAGGGCAGGACTGTGAGCGAGCGCTGAGGGAATTGCACATTTGTTATTCCGGAGGCATATTTGAAGCCCATTTAATCAAGCTGTGATGAGAAAAGATGCAGAAAGGATGAGATCGCCCCTCGCATTGATAGGGTCTGGCCGGGGCAACCGATGAACCACCTGAGGTCTTACCGGCAGACAGGCACGGCAGAATTATGGAAATAGATTCCAGTCGACTCATCTCTCCTCTTCTCTCGTCAAGTGTTTCTCTCTGGAATGTTAAACAATGGCGTGTTTTAATCTTGCAGGTAGAGCGCAGAGTTCACAAGCTCATGAAAACGATGAAGTCCCCCCGATCTCTAACCCTTCGAACGCTATTGGTCACGCTTCTACATTCACAGCATCGAGAGACAGGCCTAAATCCATGCGAATACCTTCAGTTCTTAAAGGTGATTTTGGGTTAAAATATTGCCAGGAAACCTTTTTGATAACAATCATTATCATTGAAATTCCCATTTTTAACATTAGGGGCTCTAAAATTACACACTTTTTCAGCAGTCTTGGTTCTTGAAGTATATTTCCCTTTCATTCTCTTCATTAAAGAGTTAGAAACCATGAACAAAATAAACCAGCAAGTTGAATCACAACATTACAAACTTTGATTTGAAACAAAAACTACAATCCCATGAATCATTGCTAATTATTCAGTTCAATTGGAATAAACTGATTGACAAATGTAAAACTAGTTGTTTAAATATGTTAATTATGTATAGAAAATATGACATTTATTGCAATATATATACATATGTATATATATATATATATATATATATATATATATATATATATATATATATATATATATATACATACATATGTATATATATATATATATATATATATATATATATATATATATATATGTATATATATATATATATATATATATGTATATATATATATATATATATATATATATATATATATATATACACACACAAACACATATACATTTTATTAATCATGGGTAATTTAGATTTTACAAGGTATTCCATGGTTAAATATTAAAATTTAAAAAATAATTTGAAATAAGGCAAACCGATGGCTGCAACAGAAGTATATACCATTTATTAACAACCTTTTAAGTCACAGTAGATCTGTCTTTAGAGGTTTGTAAGTTAGAGTTAAAAATCAGTTAAGAGTTGCTTCATTTTAACTCAATAATAAGCTCAACACTTATTTGTTTCAACCAGCATTTAATCAGATAGTTATGTTGCACGGATTTTTGTAATTAATTAATTAATTTATTTATTTCTGTTTAAGCATCTATATATGTAAGTGTCTGGTTTGGTATTTTATTTGCACACTTGAAGTGTGGTTTCATCAATTGTTCATATTAGAGTTGATTTACATATTAAGTGATTTACGTCTAAAAATGGGAAAATATAGTTTTAACTAATAAAGTTTCATAATTCCTGCTGATCTGAATTATAAATGATCTGGGTTCTGTGTCCCTTCTCCTGTTCTCCACACAGGGCATAAGTGCTGAATTAGTATTTATATGTAATGAGATAAAGAATAGCCTTTACATGAGTGTGTGTGTGTGTGTGTGTGTGTGTGTGTGAGATTCATTCCACTTTGGGTAATGGCAATGCTAATGTGATTAAGAACTGCTGGCATCAGCATATTGCATTGACTGTTGCTTTTAATCAGTGGTAAGGAGAAAATCAGAGCTGTTCGTGATTGCACAAGTTATCCGGCTGAAAAAGTCAGCGCACTGTAACGATTCAAAACACGGTGACAGGTTCCCTAAAAAAAACGTCCCTAAACGCCTCTCTTTACATTTCTAACAGTAACAATAAAGCACAAAAATAGTGTTAGAAAGAGCAACAAAAAGCAGCTGCAGTGCAAACAAACCTTTCTCCTCCATCACAAACTTTTAATATGTGTGTGGAATATTAGCGGGGTCAGTGTGTGGACGGTGATTAAGCGACAGTTTAATCTTCAGCTCTTCTGGACGGCGGGGGTCGAGGGGGTATATTTGCATTAGCAATCTCTGTGAAACTTTGTTAAATTGGCTGTAGTAGAAATCTCAGCTAATGTGATCTAATTTAGTTTTGGCCGCTCTGCTGTGAATGTCAAACATGTCTGACCTCGTCCGTTAGTTATCCAGACAGCAGCCGAGAATCGTACAGGACGACAGGTTTGAATCAGTCTGATGAGCCTTGAATATTAAATAACTCGTTTTGCATTTTATGAAGAAAGTATGAGCGGTGTCTGCTCATTCATAACTCGATGCTGTTGTTGTGGCTGACGGTTGCTATGCCGTTTCTAGGGTGTTGCTAGGGTGATGTGTGTGGTTGCATAATGGCTGTTGTCAAAAAAGGCATCAAAATAGATTTTTACAGAAAATCACTGAGAAACATGTTACCTGCTATATATGGTAAAAGCTGTGAATTGTATATTGTCACAATTATTTCATTTGATGGAAAATACTCTAAAATGTATGCTTTTAGCCAGAAAAAACAACGAATTACCATATAATTCATGGTAAAAATAAATAAATAAATCAGTTAAAGGGCATTTCCAGAAGTCCCTGCTTGACAATCACATATATTTTAAATAAATGATTTTGTTTCTTCTTATTTTTGTTATTAATAATGCACATCATGAGGGTGATTTTTTAATATTTTCTATTATTTAGTGAATCTTATATGACTGATATACATATATATATATGAGTATTGGCCATAATTTTTAGATAAGCCACATATGATGAACTTTAAAGAACACTGTTAATTAAAAACTATAATTACCATATAATTTACTGTAGAAGCCAGTAAAAGGATATTTGCTTTAGTCCCTTGGTCCCCAACACATATGTTTTATATAAATAATTGTGTTTCTTATTTTTGTAATCAGTAATGCACATCACTGGGGTGATGTGTATTACATTTTCTGTTATTTAGTGAATTGCATTATTTTGATGTTGTGTGTGTTTGTGCTCAGTCTTAATATAAATGTTGGCCATATTTTATGGGTAAGCCATTTACAGTTGGATGAACTTGGAAAAACACTGTCAAACTAATGGTTTTAGAGGTAGATACTATGAATTACCATGTAATACCACATAAGTTACCTTACTACATACTGTAAAAAAAAATAATTGTACATTGTTTAACATCATATTATGTTTTACTGGAAAATACTGTCATATTTTTTGTTTTTTGCATGTAAAAATCATGAATTATCATAATTTTCTGTAACTATTTTGTCATATATGGTGAACAACTGTAAATGGTTTAGTGTTGCATGGATTGCCATGTAATCTATGATAAAAAAAAAAGGTTATATATATATTTCTGCTAAATGCATATATCACTTAATGAAGTTAATTTGTAAAATATTCAGCAAAAATATTGTTACAGTACTTTTATATGGTGAATTTTCTACCAGTTTTTTACCGTAAATTCAACAGGAAAAATTAGCCACAATGGAAAACTAACTAACAACTCAGGCTGGTTGGTAAAGTGAGTACCTCTAATGAAATATGTGAATATGATATGCACATTGTTTATTTGGTATGAATTATCTAAGTTGTTTACACAAAGAAACCACCAAGTAACTAGATAGAGACAGAGTTGAATTTAGCTTGTTATGAAGTGGCTTTAATGGTTTTGCACATGATCTTCATCAGTCTACAGTTTTGTTAGACTTTGACTGCTGGTATTGTTGTATAATATATGAATGCAGTATGTTGGCAGAGAGAAAAGGAGAGAGAGAGAGAGAGAGAGAGAGAGATGGTGCTGGTGATCTCCTCCATTATTCATTAGGGCTCGTCTCAGACGGTAGAAGAATCCATAGTGAGGTGGATTTGCGAATTATTATGATTCCGGTTAGCCAGCTCCAATAAGACCTTTAACTCCGGCGAGCTTAAGGCCTGTCATCCCCCGTTGACTTTAATTATAATTTCTATTCCCTCAGCTTTCTGCTGCTCTGTGGTTTTCAATCACACACACACACACGTACACACACCTGTTTGGCCTCTCCGACCCTCTCTAGAGGAGATGCATGGACTCTGACAGCCCTATAAAGTCATTAATGGTTCCTGTAGCTCATGTTTGAATATTACGCTGCATTGCAGGAACACAAGGTCTGTGGAAACTGGCTGATTACAAATCTTCTGGCCTTTTCCGGACACAGTTGCACTGATAGGACTGGTGCAATTCAAAGGCACATTCTGTGCTATTTTTGCACAGTTCCTTTAAATGCATGTCACCCGCTGTAGCAGGAAGTGTTCATGCTGAATAGTTGAACATTACCATCCGGTTTGTGTTTTTCTGTGTGCTGGTTATCCTGTCACTATTCTGGATAACAATGAGTCATCATGTTTATAGATCCTGTTTATATTTCATCAGGTTTATATATATATATATATATATATATATATATATATATATATATCTATATATATATAGATATATATATAGATATATATATATATAGATATATAGATATATAGATAATTTTTTTTAAGTAATATAATTTATTTTATTTTATATAATAACTGTAACATAGTTAGATATTTCAAATATTTACTGTATATAGTTTGAAATGCACTTTTCTTCCTTTTTTTCATATCTTTGCTTAAAATTTGTATGCATGCTTTTCTATTTTTACAAATGATCTATATATTTTATACATCCATTAGTTGGTAGATATATGTAAAAGTGTAATAGATATAGATGATGAATTAAATGGAAGTGTAAAAGTCTTTTGTGGGTCCGACTAGCATCTGTACAGCAAGAGCGCCAGCTAGTGGAGAACATTTGCATTGCATTTGTGTGTGTGTGTGTGTGTGTGTGTGTGTGTGTGTGTGTGTGTGTGTGTGTGTGCGTGCACTCTTGTTTTTGTGACATATCAGGACTCAGGTCTGTATAATGACATGGGTATGACACAGGTATTACAAGGAGAGGGTGACTTATGAGGAAGTAACCCATGTCCCCATTTTTCAAAACGCTTATAAATCATACAGAATGAGTTTTTTTGAGAAAGTAAAAATGCACAAAGTTTCCTGTGAGGGTTAGGGTTAGGTGTAGTGCCATAGAATATACAGTTTGTACAGTATAAAAACCATTACGCCTATGAGATGAACCCACTTTTCACAAAAAGTGTGTGTGTGTGTTTGTGTGTGTGTATGTGTGTGTGTGTCAGGGGTGGATCTAGAAAAATATTGATGGGGTGGCGAGAAGGGGGCAGGAATTTTTGAGGGGTGGCAACATATGGCAGACGTATATATACTGAATTTAGTCACAGTTATCACAGTTTGATGATAAATATATGTGCACACTACAAAAGGACACAGGCTATCATTTACAAACTTAATCTCATGCAATCATGTCTTGCATTTGAAACAGTTATAACAAACATTACAAACATATAAGGAATAAGTGACCATACCCCATAAGCACCACCACACTCACTAATGCATACAGTATGCATCGACATGTAATTAAGAGCATTCTGAAAGATTAAGTGTTATCAATATGTCCATCTATTATAAGAAACACAAGATTTTAACAGCCATTTCCAGCTGGGGAGACTCAACTGATTTTCTACTGTTTAGTGTTAATCACCATCTAACTCAACCAGTCAAGAGCTAGATTTAGCCTTAGATATTATATGAATATGGTCCCTGAAGCATAGGTTTTATTAGCTGACAATAATAATTAATAAATTAACATTATAGGCACAAATACAAATGTACTTTTAGAAATTGTTTTTGAAAAATATGGTGTTATTGTTTTGGCAAGCTTAAATTAAAACTTCTATGAAAACTTGTGTGATCTTCCTTTAAAATAATGTTTTAGTATATCTTTTTTAAGTATATTTTACTAAGCAATTTCTTACATAATTTATTTGAGTTAGACCAAACATTTATTTTGGTGGGTTGTAACCAGAGTTTCTGTGTTTATTTATAAACTATTATTATTAGCTAATAGGCCTACTTGAAGTATAGCATACTCTACTGTTCAATAGTACTATATTTCTGTTTGAATTTCTTCAAAGTTATACCGGAATTTTATTTTGACAGGTTGTCGTAAAGACATTGGTGTTTCTGTCAGTCTGTGTTTACGATATGAATGAATGACGATAGTTTTATCAAATGAAATGGAGAAATCCTCTCATAGCGCGCTGACGTGCACATGTGTAGCATACATCATGCATCAATATAGTGAAGAGCTGAAAACACCATGTGTGCTTCAGTGTATGTGTGTGTGTGTGTGTAGTAGAGCACACATTCCCAGAGACGTATAACAACACCTTAAGGGTTCCCATAAGCAGGATTTTTTTGTTGTGCCCCCCTTCCTCAAATATGATGATGGAAAAAAAAACTACTATAGGGGTGAAAAATAACTTTAATCAAATAAAAAACTAAATGAATAAATTGTATTATTTACAAATCACAATTGTAGCTCTCCACATTTACCTGTGGCTATAACTTTATTATGACTCTAATTTATTTTATAGTCTTAAGCATTCAGAAATCTTGCGAAAGGAAACTAAGCAGTTTTACTATGATAAAACCATGGTTTATTTTTGTAAGGGTTGTGATATGCACGTTTTTTGTTGAAGAAATTATAAAGCCTGTGTCATCTAAATGAAAAATTAATTGAATATTTGAATGAAATATTTGGTCAGTAGCCTAAACAAGGATTTGATTGTCCTGTAAGTGTAACAGCAGCAATCACATGGTATTTTTAATAACATGTACATACATTTTTTATTTTGTATTTGCCTATATACATTATGTATTTTAACAGTGTTATTATTAACCAATCATTATTGCCTCAATATTTTTTATATAATGCATTTTAAGCCATTTTAAAGGCTATTGATGGCTTAAGTCTGTTTTTATAGCAACAACAACAAAAATATTAGGCTACAGTATATTAATACTTTGTAAATTATTAGAGTTTGGGGATCGCAAATCATTTGAATCAGTTCGGGAGTTCAAAGCGGATTCGCGAATCATTTGAGTCAGTTTGGGGATTGAGAATCATTTGAATCAGTTCGGGAGTTCGTAGCGGGATCGCCAATAATTTGATTCAGTTATGGGGATCACGAATCATTTGAGTCAGTTTGGGAGTTCGGAGCGGAATCGCGAATCATTTGAGTCAGTTCGGGAGTTCAAAGAGGGTTCACGAATCATTTGAGTCAGTTTGGGGATCGCGAATCATTTGAATCAGTTCGGGAGTTCTTAGCGGGATCGCGAATCATTTGAGTCAGTTATGGGGATTGCAAATCATTTGAGTTTGGGAGTTCGGAGCAGGTCCGCCAATCATTTGAGTCAGTTTGGGGATCGCGAATCATTTGAATCAGTTCGGGAGTTCGTAGCGGGACCGCGGATCGTTTGAGTCAGATATGGGGATCGTGAATCATTTGAGTCAGTTTGGGAGTTCGGAGCGGGATCGCGAATCATTTGAGTCAGTTATGGGGATCGCGAATCATTTGAATCAGTTCGGGAGTTCGTAGCGGGTTCGCGAATCATTTGAGTAAGTTTGGGGATCGCGAATCATTTGAATCAGTTCGGGAGTTCGTAGCGGGATCGCGAATCATTTGAGTCAGTTATGGGGATCGCGAATCATTATAGTCAGTTTGGGAGTTCGGAGAGGGATTGCGAATCATTTGAGTCAGTTTGGGAGTTCGGAGCGGGATCGCGAATCATTTGAGTCAGTTGTCCGCGAATCATTTGAATCAGTTTGGGAGTTCAAAGCGGGTTCGCGAATCATTTGAGTCAGTTTGGGGATCGCAAATCATTTGAATCAGTTCGGGAGTTCGGAGCGGGATCAAGAATCACGAAAGATTCGCGCTCGTAAATTTTCAAATTGGCCATAACCTTTAATTCGTTGCTGCCAACTGGGCATTTGCCACCCTATGCCACCCCGATAGATCCGCCCCTGGTGTGCGTGCATGTGCGCATGTGTGTAAGAATGAACCAGACATGTGGTGTGTGTGTGTGTACAAGCAGAACGTGTCTAGAAATAGATTTAGTTTCCGAAGAAAAAGTCAAAGGAATTCACATCTAAGTGTGTATATTAATATAGTTTGATTAAGTTAAAGTGTAATAATTTTTGTCTGGAGTTTTAAGAATCACTAACGCAACAGTGATAGCAATATGAGTAATCAACTACCATTAACTGGCTCAATGAAAAGTCATCAAGACATCAGTCTCTCATGAAACGTCTCATCAAGGCCTGAAATATTGTGAGCAGATTTTAGAGACTCATACAGCACTACAGGAAACACTCTGCTCTTCATGGAATGAGAGAAGCTCTCCAGATAATTCTCCATCCCATCACAAGTGCTTACCATCTCTATTTATCCCTGGTAAGTACCCTAGAGAGAGATACACAACAGGGATGAAGTCGCTGACAAACACGAGGAAATGATGACGACTTTGTCATCATTTATTGTCACCTTCTTCCTTCTAGGATTCTTGTGTTCTTCGTGGAGCGAGAGTTGTGTCGGTAAGTGTTGTGAGACAGGGCTCTTTTAAAGACAGGTTGTCAATATATCAGTGTGTGAGTGTGTGTTTGCGTCCTCAGCAGTTAACGTCAGTTTGTTGGTGTCTGTCAGCAATAACTCGACTCTGACTGGAACAGCAGGAGCAAACCGACAACCCAATGTGCTCAGCTCAGACAGGAGATCCAGGTACACCTTTTACCAAGGGCAAATCTCTGTGTACTGCTCAGTCTTTGACAGAGACTGTGAAAAATGTTTCAATCTGCTATAAGTGATGGAAAATCTTGGCTGTTTTTGTTCCTGTTTCAGGTCTGGATCTCTCCTGTTGGAAACCATGACAAACAATGGCAAACACTCCTTCTGATGCACTTGTTTTGAACAATACATAAACTCCAAGAATTTAAGCTTTGTTATGGGTACATTTTTTTTATGTATTTATTTATTTTGATGATAAGCAACGCACAGTTATATCCGTGAACGCTCATAAATGATCTAAAACATTCTAATATTAAAAAATAAATTGTCAGGCAGTACTTTCTTTATATGGTGAAATGAAATGTATATTTACTTTGGTCTTTACTAAATTATTTAACTGGTTATAAATGGATAAAATATCTAAAGGCATTATATGTACTTTTATAATACTGTATACATCACAAAATGATTTTTTTATATATAATATACAGTATGTTTACATAATTTAGCAATTAAATATAATTATATACAAATACATTCACAAATATATTTGGCATAAACACATAAATATATGTCTATATTTATTAATTTACATATTTTGTCAATAAATAAGATTAGATGACTATATATATATATATATATATATAAGGTGAATTTATTTATTTATTTATTTATTTTTGGTGATGTATTTATGAGGTTATTTAATAGATTATAATTGGATTAAATATCTAAAGGCATTCTAAGTATTTGTATAATGCTTTATAAAATTCTAAAATATAATTTTATCATCATCTTTAAATATAATAATATGTAATGTATTTGTAGTTAATAATAATAATAATAATAATAATAATAATAAAAATAAGAATATAAATAAAATAAATATGTATAGGATAGTATCTATATGTGTGTGTGTTTATGCCAACATATATATATATATATATATATATATATATATATATATATATATATATATATATATATATATATATATATATATATATATATAGAAAGAGAGAGAGAGAGAGAGAGAGAGAGAGAACTTGGATTAGATTACTATATGTAATATTCATAACTTTAGTAACAAGTATTTATGAAAAGGTTTTTATGTATTATAATGTATATCTAAAGGCATTATATTGCTTTATAAAATTCTAAAATATAATGCTATATACAGCTTTGTTTTGAAAATCACAATATCTGATATAAAATCAATGAAATCTATATAACAAACATGTTTTCTTATCAGGCTGTTTCCACACCACCTCTGGTCCTGATGTCACATACTCAAAGCTCTGCCAGTTACATCAGCATGTACAGTAAGTCTCCTTCAAATGTTCAGATCCTTCCCATTCAGGTTTTCCCATAATCATACCTGCTGTCATTCATTACAGAAATAAGATTCAAGTACTCTCTTATATCAGGAGTTTCCTAGAAAACCACTAGAGGGCATCAGGACACAAGACACCGAAACACGAGCTTGATTATTATTTGTATTATTATAGAAACTAAAATACTATGCTATGCAAGAAATACCTTGCTATGCAATGCAATGACACACACACACACACACACACACACAAATTATAATAATAATTCAACAATTAGTTGTCATCTTGTAAATAAATATTATATTATATTAAATAATATTATCCAAATTTGTGTTTAAATTCACTTTTGGTAAGTACATAACAGCTTAAGTTCAGTTAATGAAAAAGGAAAGAGAAGTCGAACACATTGTGGGTTACAAACTTCCACGCAGTGTGTGTACTGTGTAGGGTATGCAAATAGTCTGTATGCATATAATACCCAGATGACCTTCTACATTTGCCTAAATGTGCAGAGTGACAACAAGGTTCTGTTTTCCCTGTAAGCTTCTCTTTTCATCCGTAAAGAAATCGGCAGTATTTTTCCCGAAGTGGATTTACTGGCAGTCAGAGTTTATCCTCTTTAAAGACAGAGAGGAAATAATCCAATCGAATGCATCACGCAGTTTCAATCCCTGTAGAGATCTCTGTTTCTATGTTTCACACCTGGAAAAGCGTCATCCTCTGCGTCACAGTATTTGTAATCTCTCCTATTTATTGAAAGACTGTAGTTTGCATCAAAGCATGCTTAGATAGAAGTCGCTCTGTGGGCTGTAAACAAAATATGGCTTAGTCATAGGCTTTCGTTAAATGTTTAGGGAAGAGTAAGGGGTTAACCCCGTTCATCTAAACAGGAAAGAAACCCAAATGGATCTTTTCATAGATAGTTCTCAGTTAAACGACAGAAATCTCCCTAAAGCATTTTCATCTTCCTTCCTGGAAAGCACAGTTGAACGTTATACTCTAATCACAAGGCACACTTAATTACAGAGACCGTGGCATCTGTGTTTAGACATGTTGGTGTTGTTTATTCAAATACTGATGAGGTTTAAAACTCACAAGCACCCAAAAATAACCTCATGACCCGGTCCATCTCAAAGTGGCCCTTCTGTGGACAACACCTGCTGCCGTCTCACGGTTTATACACAAGCCTCGTCCACCCACAGCCGGCTGTTTACCCTCGGAGAGAGAGATCAGAGACCAGGGCGATGCTTCACAGAGGTTGCCTTTGTTTATGAAGCTCGCATGTCATGTTCCAGTTTGTTTTGAGGCAGAAATGAAAGATAGAAAGTCAAACAAGAAGAGTTTACATCTATCAAGCTGTTGCCCTCAGTGACTCTAAAAGTGGCCTAATTGTTGAAGGAATAGTTCACGCAAAAATCAAATGACTTTAGGAACATTTGTCATTATTCTAATCTACATTATATACAGAAGACAGACGGAGAACTGTGTCTTCCAACTGCGTCTAAGATAAAAAAAAAAAAAAAAAAAAGGTTTGCCTGGAAATTTAAAGGAATAGTTTGCCCAGAAATTAAAATTTGCTGCAAATACTCATCCTCAGGCCATACAAAAATCATAATAGATTTGGAGAAATGTATCATTACACCACTTGCTCACCAGTGGATGCTCTGTAGTGAATGGGTGCCGTCAGAATGAGAGTCCAAACAGCTGATTAAAACATCACAATAATCCACAAGTAATTCTCATGACTCTAATCTATCAGTTATCATCTTGTGAAGTGAAAAGCTGCGTGTTTGTAAGTAACAAAACAATCATTTAGGCATTTTAACTTTAAACCGTCCCTTCTGGTCAAAATCCATAATAACGCTTCATCCAGTGGAAAAGTCCATTCTCTGTTATTCTCTCACATCAGAATCCACCCACATACTGAATATTTGTTTAGAACTGCTTTGGACTATTTTCACTTGTAAACTGTATTTGATCTGTGCATATTTCTCTCCTTATTCAGAGCAGATGTGTTTTTCCACTGGAGAAAGCAATATTATGGATGGATGATTTTTTGTGCATTAAGTCTCAATGGTGGATTTGTTTTTTTTTATAAACACACAGCTTCTCACTTCTCAAGATGTTAACTGATGGATGGGTGTTGTGTGGATTACCTGTGGGTTATTGTGATGGACTCTCATTCTGACGGCACCCATTCACTGCAGAGGATCCACTGTTGAGAAAGTGATGTAAAGCTACCTTCCTCCAAACTGGTGAAGAAGCAAACACATCAAATCGTGGGTGGCCTGAGGGTGAGTAAATTTTCATTTTGGGGTGAACTATTCCTTTGATAGTTCAAAGACATTCTTACTGTCACTGATATTTAATTCAATCTCAAGTTGATTGATTTTGTATTAACTAAACTGCAGTGAACCTTGGACTGGTTGGTTACTGTGATGCGAATGAAAACAGAAATACATGACAGAAATACACGTTTTCACTCAATATCCTGTTAATCTTGAGTACCTATAGAGTAGTACTGCATCCTTCATAACTCCAAAAAGTCTTTAGTTTTATTATATTCATAAGAGAAAGATAGTCTGTACCGTTTTTTCCCGGAAAAACACGAGCGCCTAGAGGCGTGACGTGTGGGCGGAGCTAAAGAATCACGAGCGCGAGTAAGCTTTTGCGTTGAGAGCGTCAGTGGAAGCTGACATTACCGTGAGGAAAAAAAACATCATCCAAAACAAACCATGGCTATCAGTCAGATTCAGCGTATATTTATGATACAGAATCAGATCCAGAAGCTGAAATGTAAGTGATCAGTCAGTTATAAGTGATCAGTCTTTAAGAGAAGGACTACGTGAGAACCACTCTGGATGATAAGTTCACTCTGCCGTCTTGTTATTATTTTGTCTTTAATTAATTTGTAACGCAAAGAAAGAGTTAATCTCTCATGTTTGAGAAGAGTGCGATGCCGTGTAGCAGACATTAAATGTGTTGGACACCAACTCCATTTCTCTTTCATTTCATGGATTTAATGAGTTATCCGAGTCAAAGCGGACCACTTCAACTACTACAGGCTCTAAAATCCTCCTGCGCTCGCGCGTGCGGTGTGTGTAAGCTGTACATGTGGAAAGTGCAGTTTTATGCCAACATCGCATGTTGTTTACTTGATGTGCTTACGCGCTGATAGCTAAGTTAACAACACAGAGATATTTGAAGCAGTTTTACTCACCGCCTGCGGTTCCAACACACGATCGTGACCCTTTTTCGTTGGGACTGCATCATCCTTAAGAAATAAACGATGTGCAAATCCGGCGTCAAACTGTGCCTTGTTTGTAAAACAAGCATCTTTGAAATGCAGGGAACAAACACAAACACTTGCACAACTCCGTTGATGCTCTGTAAAAATAAACTCCATCCACTGGTCCCTTGATGCTGTTTTTTTTTTTTTTTTTTTTTTTTTGGTAATCTGTGCAGGGTTGTCTTGCCCTGGCAACCAAACACACACTTCTTTTGTGACATTTCGGTCTCTCGCTCTGATCAGTGAATGTCTCTGCTCTCAGTGCTCTGATATACGGGAGCGCGCGCTCTTCCGGCAGAAGTGCCTCAGGACCCATATAAGGAAATTCCGCTCCATCTAACGTCACACAGAGCCATACTCTAAAAAACTTAATTTTTGAAACTTTGTCCATGTTTAGCATGGGAGTCCAACTCTTTAACAGTGTAAAAAACTCAGTATGCATGAAATAGCATTTCACCCCCCCCCACCCTTTAATGTTAATGAATAGAAATATAACTGTTCATTGTCTCTGTAGTTCATGTTAGTTTACAGGTCCATACAATAATATTATTAGATACAATTATTAAATAATGTATTAGTATTAGTATAAATTGAAATTACTATAACTAAGATTAATAAAGGATTTTAATTGTTAGGTCATTAACATTATCAACAAATTGTTAGGGTTAACTAATGTAGTAACCCTGTAGTGTTGCCAAAATATTTGGACACAGATTTTAATAAAACTTTTTTTGGATTGTGATTTTTGGGATTCATGCATGTTTCTTTTCTTACTTAGTTTTTCTTCTAATTTCTGTTTAAACCTTTATACTGTTCTAACACAATAAAATTAATCATGTGAAAGGAGGCTATTGCACTAGTAAACATTTATGCATCATTTAGACAGATATAAAACATATTTTGGGCATATTTTGTCTTCATATGAAAGTATGAAAACACTTGCTGAATGTGAAACTAAACTTAGAGCCTGATTCTTTGAAACTCTGCTTTCTAAATGAATATATCTTGTAAACAAATCAGGGCACCAAAACAACAAAATCACACACATGCACTCGGCCACTGGCCCCAACAAAACTGAAACATTAGCTAGCACAGAAATTCTGAGCTTGTTTGCTGTCATAAATTCAGAAAGGACATAACAGTAATTGTTCATTTTAAAAAGATTTGTTTTTTGCAGCCTTTCCTCTCTCACAAGGCAGATGAAAGGCTGCTAATGAAGGCCAAAATGCTGTCAGCTTAAAGAAGAGCTCTTAAAGCAAGAGCTCAGACAGGATGTGTTCAAACACAGTGCTGAAATTGCTGTTAGTCCGCCATTACTAACAGAGATGAAATGACTAAGCTTTTACAAAGTTTTAACTTCGAGACAAGAGAAAGACTACAGACTAGCAGACAATAAGCAAGGGATTATGTTCAGTCAGCCAGTCCTTATAGCAAAATAAACCCAGACAGAAGGGTCTTGTATCACTGCATTCGCATTCGCAATGAATTATACCTTACCAAAGAGCCTGTCTACCACATAAATCTCTCGTTTTTTAATTCAAACTTGATCTTGACAAGTATATGGAAACTATCTAAAGTTCTGTTAATCCTAAAGCAGTGAAAACTGTTTCTCTATATTCATCCTATGTGTCCTCTTAAGGTGTACATGTTTTTTTTTTTATTAGCTATTATTGTTGTTGTTAACCTAGCAACAGTATATCTGTGTTTACTTTATTTATTTTTTATTTTTGTTTTCATAACTGTACTGCCTTAATGGTTTGATGGTTTATAGCCTACTGTTTTAATAAAAAGGAAATCAGAGCCCTGGTTATCTATTCATCCACTGTCATGGTTTTTATATGTTCAAAAAGCAGTTTAAAGTATTGTGTGTGTGTGTGTGTGTGTGTGTGTGTTTAAAAAAACAAATTAAAATCATATTTTCCTTCCTGTTGTAAGCATGTTTTCTTTACAGTAAGTTTGGCAAGTGCTATATTTAGAAAGTTGTCAGTAACACTGATTCCAGTGTTTTATACAGTCCAAACACTGTTTTTTTTCTCTCGTTTCCATTTCTCTGACCTGTATAGCTGCTTCAAGTGATTATTTTTGGATTACCAGTCATAAAACATCCCTACTGCCTGGTTTTTAATCACTAAATTAAGTGTTTTTAAACTTTCAGAGCTGCCTGTGTGACTGCGAATCAGAAACGCTCTTTGCCTGTCAATCAAATGGCGCCTGACGTCCGGTTGGCTGAGACGTCTTTGGAGGGCGGGGTTTAGAAGAGAGCGTGTTGTTGAACGAGGGTAACATGAACCTACTGTTTCAAATGTCACCGATAGATGGCAAAAGGGACATTTCTGCTGAAGCCAGCACTGACAGGAAGCGTGAGATTGTTGCCAAACGATCATTATAATGTGTTGCTGTACACCAAATGAAGCGTGAAATTTCATTTACTGCAAATTTGAGTGTTTACTGAAGCCATACAATGTGTAAATTCACATGAAAACGCTATAGCTGGACTCATTTGTTTACTCTTTGAATGTGGTCGGTGTGCCAAGCAGTGCGAGTTGTTTAATTGGATAAAACATGCAAAAATAATTAGAAAAGGAAAGATCAGTGAAGACAAATTTTCTGAGAGTTTAACAGAAAAATCCTCTAGGTTTGAAGATTGCTGGCATTTTACTTGTGGCCTTGTATGCTATAATTATTTATTGCAGTTTAATGCATCATACTAGAGGTCTTGTGGGTTTGCTTGTGAACTGTTGACATTTTAAGTGCGAAATCTTATTAATCTTATATTGCTGTCTCTGATCATTATGTTATTAGAAGTCAATATGATTTTTGTTTGTATTATTTATTTTTGAATCAGGTTCCCTTTTGCTCACAAAGACTACATTTGTTTGATAAAAAAATATAGTAAAACAGTAATACTGTGAAATATTATTACCATTCAAAATGTTTTCTAGCTGAATAAAATGTAATTTATTCCTGTGATGCAAGGCTTAACATTAACATTCCCTCATTTGGTTTCCTCAAAATTAAGGTTTATATATGTTGAATTCTGATGCTAATGTCCACAAGTATTTGCATTTGTATTTACATGATGTATTTGAGATTTGTATATTGATCTGATGTGAAGATATCTGTCACTGGTTTGTGTGAATGCATCCCGTTGAAGTGTTAATGCAGTTATACTCAGCTGTGGATTATGAAGGATGAGCGATCGATACACATTTGAAGTGATACCCATCCTGTCTCACAGCAGCCAACAGCTCTGACAGCATCACTCGATAGGTCACAAAGTCTGCAGGACAGATGTTATATATCACACATAATAAGCCAGCGCTAACATCAGGAGACATGTATTGCAGATGTTTCTCCTAAACGTCTTTGGAAAAATGCAAATGTAACTAAATGATGCAACAAAGTTAACAGTAAATTTATCAAGCTGTAACATGCATGAGCGATTACTGAAACATCTGATAAGCATAAATCAGCCAACATGAAACATCACTTCTGTAATGTAACATATTTTAGGGTGAGTCAGCATATTTTTGTTAGGAAAAAATGTAAGGTGTGACCTGACACGACCAGTGATGTGAATTAAATGAGTCGGTTGCACAATTAATAAAAAAAAAAAAAAATGTATTCACGCTCATCCATCCAAGATTTAATGATTTTTAGATTTTTAGAAATTTAGCATAACATCACTTTCTCACCAATGAATCCTCTGCAGTGAATGGGTGCCGTCAGAATGAGAGTCTAAACAGCTGATAAAACATCACAAGAAGTAATCTACACCACTCCAATCCATCAGTTAATGTCTTATGAAGCAAAAGCTGCATGTTTGTAAGAAACAAATTTATCATTAACAAAACTGAGTTCATAATCTGAAATAATGCTTCTTCCAGAGAAAAATCTATTCCCTGCTGTCCTCTCACATCAAAATTCACCTTCATATTTATTTACATCTGTTTTGGACTGTATTTGTTTGTAAACTGTGATTGAGCTGTGCATATTTCTCTCTCTCTCTCTCTCTCTCGATTAAAATCAGATTTTATTTATTTATTTTATTTATTTTTTACTAGAGAAAGCAATATTATGGATAGAGGACTGATATTAGAAGCAATGGTCTGAAGTTAAAAACATCTTAATGGTGGATTTTTTTCTTACAAACATGCAACTTTTCACTTCATAAGACATTAACTGATGGACTGAAGCAGTGTGGATTATTGTGGATTATTGTGATGTTTTTATCTGCTGTTTGGACTCTTATTCTGACGGCACCCATTCACTGCAGAGCATCCTTTGGTGAGCAAGTGATACGATGCTACATTTCTCCAAATCTATTCCAATGAGCAAATAAGCTCATCTACGTCTTGGAGTGAGTACATTTTTAGCAAATGTTCGTTTTTGGCGAACTATTCCTTAAGAAAGTAGATAATAAAATATTAACAGTCAAGTCATTTGTCTTTGTGTAGCATTTTTCAAAAAGTAGTTTCAAGTAGCTTTGTACTTTTAAGTAAAAGCCTCTATTTTATCTCACTGATGTTTTGGAGAACCATCTACAATAAGATCTCCTTTGTGATTTTCCTTTCCTTTAGGTGCTTTGACCGGTCTGGTTTTTATGATGCATAAGAAGGCAGTTTTGATGTTGATCTCAGGTGCAGCCTTTCCTCAGAGTGATGCATGACGCACTCAGAGACTTCTGTTCTCTCTCATCTGTTGAGAGGTTTCTTTATGTGGTCAGTCGGCTCACTGTGCCTGTGTTTTGGGATAAAGCGGCTGATGATAGGTGGTCCTTTATGGGATTATGTATTTGCTCAGGTGCTGAGCTCAGTTTTGTGGCACGCACCATTCGACCTGTTGTGGATTATTTGATCTGTTACATTTTTACCCTGACTGGTTTGTTTGGGCAAGTTTGGAAGCATTCCTTCTGCAGTAAATGTTAAAAACTTGAGCACCTGTCCACACATGTTTGGTTGGAGGTGTGAATTTCTTCAATACCATGTTGCAATGCCATTAAAAAATGGCATGGATTAAACATTTATGTACTATATAAAAACATGCCATTTTTTGCATTTTGCAAATTTTTTGAAAGTCTCACCAAGGCTACATTTGTTTGATCAAAAATACAGTAAAACAGTAATATCGTGAAATATTATTACCATTCAAAATGTTTTCAATCTGAATAATATGTTATTTATTCCTGTGATGCTAAGCTTAATTTTCAGTCTTCTGTGTCACCTGATCCATCAGAAATCATTATAATATGCTTATTAGCTGCACAGGAGACGTTTATTATTGTAATCAATCTTGAAAACAGTTGCGGAAACCTTGATGCATTCATTTTCCAGAATTATTTGATGAATAGAAAGTTCAGAAAAACAGCATTTATTTGAAATAGAATCTCACAGTGAATGTCTTCACTGTCACTGTTGATCAATTTAATGCATCCTTGCTGAATAAAAGTATGAATTTCTTAAATATTTGTCCCATTTGCAGACTGAAAGCCCAATGATTAGTTGTTCTCCAGAGGTGGTCCACACTTAAAAGCTGCCCGTCCGTCCTAATGGCTGTGATGAATCACAGTAGTTCAGTCTTGCTTGTTGATGAGAATGTCTTTGAAGTCACTAGCAGCGGAGCTGAAGGTCAGTCTAGTTGTCTGGCAGAGGAACACAAAGATCTAAAGCCGTCCTCCTCCCTGTCTACATCTCTTGCTCATGCTCCAGTTGTTCAGAAATGTCACACTGAACTCTGGCAGCCCCCAAAAACACATCTCCACTTAGCTTTATCAAGAGTACAGCTGCACACTTTCTCTGCAAGTGCACGTCCATTACGGAGAAGTAGTTTGTCCAGTCTTTTACATGTGAAATTATTCTATTTCTTAGTCATGGCTGAGTTACCGTAGACATGGCACAAACCATGCTATGTGCAAATTAAATTTACACCCCTCCAACTTCGGCAACAAAACTTTTTAATCTCTCAGTTGCCTAGAGAAGAATCAATTTCATTGATTTATTCATAATACATGAAGTGCAGTACAAACCATCATGACTTGACTAACAAAAAAACTACTGTGACATTGTCAGATATTATCACCATCATAGTGCCCAAAAATCATCATGGACATCATGACCATATACATCAAATGTACAATATCTTCTTATACTCAAAAATAACTGTCAAACACTACTTTTAAATTGTAATAGTATTTCATGATATTACTGTTTTTACTGTATTTTTGGTCAAATGGATGAAGCCTTGGTGAGAAAAAGCATTTCAGCATTCAACCAATTTCCCTCGCTCAAATTATTAAGTCACTAAAGTTTGCATGCATGTAACTCAAGAAATATTCAAGATATTTTAATGGCCTTTTAGATATTGGGTCTTAAATTTTCCTTTTGACATCTGTATTTTTAAGGCTCTTTATGGTTCAGTTCCCGACATATTGGATTTTCAATATGGCTCCAGCTCTAAATTGTTAAATTGTACACATTTTCAGTGGTCACAAACCAAATGTGGGTCTCTTTGCATACATAGGATACTTTATTTCTTTTAAAGAAGAATGTCTGAAGAACAAATAATGTCGACACTAGAAATGTATCTTGTATCCTCACATCAAAATAATTGCTTAGGACATAGGCTACTTGTCCGAGTGCAATAACTATTCTTTTGTGTGCTTGTAATTCAAGAAGTATTTAAGATATCCGAATATGATTTTAGATTCTGGTTCTTAATCAATTCTTAAAAAATGATTTTCTTCTGGAATATTCATTTTCAAGACCCTATGTTATTAAATCCTAGAGATATAGGGATCTCAATGCGGCTCCATGTCCAGATCGTTGAATAATACCCATTGTCAGTGGTCGAAAAGCCAGATGTGATTTTTGTGTGTATTCAGTCATTGTACTCTATAGTAGATCCTATAGTACTTTTTTGTAAGGAACCTTTGCATGCCTTTTTGACGTTACTTCTCTCTTCTCCATATGGGTTCAGTATATTTCCCAGAGTTGTTTGGTCGGTTGTTGTTTTGCAAAGGCTGACAAGACGCCTGCTGAAAGCACCCCTCTTTAAGGCAGCACTCACCCTCATAATTGTCAGGAAATCCCGAATGACCTTTTGGGAATTGCAGGATGCTGGAAATCATCTCCTCTCACCCTGGTGTCAGCCAGGCAGCTGTCTCTGGGATCTGTTTACTACTTTCTGAGTAATCGATACATGCCCGCATTGATCCAGTGCCTCAGATGTTTATCTTGTTTTGTGAAAGGAAGCTCTTGCCACACTGTGCCAAACAAGTGTCTGTGCATGGGCACTTTGTGGTTATATATACGCCGAATTTAGATATTGCATTGATCTTTTGTTAATTAAAACATTCCTTCATTTGATTTCCTCAAAAATCACTGTGATGTCTTATTACTTCAAGAATAGATTGAAAAGCCAATTAGCAGAAAGTAAAACCCAATTAAATCGGGTGTTGCCAGGTTATTCATCTGAGAATAATGGATTGCTTAACATCAGTCGTTTTTAAAAGGCTTACATAAATGATTACGCGAGGGGAACATCAACAGCGGGCCTCTGGGCCAAATTTTGATTACTTCACACTCCTGACGTGATTCCTGGCTTGATAATGCAAACCCATCGCTGATAGAAACATGTTTATGAGTTTGATCCATTAACAACAACAAAATGCAAACTGTGTGTTTTTTCAACCTTGCAGGTGTTCGCTAACTTTCTGTGTTTGCGCTCTGTTTCGGCCGAAGTGCTTTTTCCGAGTGTTCATTTGTTCTCAGTTTTCCCAGACATCCCCAGATTTATTCTTTACATGATTTATGGGCTTCTACAGTATGTCCTGTGGGTGTTTGAATGGATCATATCATAAGAGCGATCTCTGCTGAAGTGTTAACTCATGGGAGAGAATGATTCATATTAACATTAACATAACATTAATCTGAATTGACTCTTTAACTAGTTGAATTTGAATAATTTAACTGCCATTGAGTCGTTTTGTGCTTTCGTTACACTGATGTTGTAGCTTATCTTATTTCATGTGGCCTTGGGCCCTGAGAAATGTTGTTTCTAAATTAAATTACTCTGGGTTTTGAGTCATTTTCAACTTATTCTTATCATATATATCCACATTTCCACAAAAATATGAACAGCAGAACTTTTTTTCAACATTAATATTAATAATGAATGAATCAGCATATTAGAATGATTTCTGAACGATCATGTGGCACTGAAGACTGGAGTAATGATGCTGAAAATACAGCTTTTTGTCACAGAAATAAATTACATTTTTACTCAAGTTAAAATAGAAAAGAGTTATTTTAAAAGCTAATATATTTTTTTAAATATTACAGTTTTTGCTATATTTTTGATCTAATAAATGCAGCCGTGATGAGCAGAAGAGACTTACCGACCCCAAACTTTTGAATTTATTATTATTATTTTATAAATACATTATAGAAGATGAAATGTTTCTTCAGCACTAACTCCGTATATTTGAATGATTTCTGAATAGATATTTTTTTGCATCTATCCATCCAGTCATGTCTGTTTTCATTGGTTGCCTCTGTAAACAAAACTGACATTTAGTTTCAAGCGTAAGCATTTAAAAGCCGTTTAATTTTGCTGATACTTGGCACTGGTCTTTCGCTTGGAGCTCTTAAGTGGAATTCTTTAATGGCAGTATCAATATGTAAATTACATGTTTCATCCACAAAAGCCACAGCTACTGGTTTCTCCCTCTTTGTTCCTCTGTAATTTCTCTGTGACCTGCTGAGAGACATGAGCAGCGGCTGTTTAAACTAGTATTGGCTGTTTTATTACAGGTAGTTACGAGAAAATAAGGCAAATCTGGGCAGGAATTTGTTTGGTAATAGTGTGTCATTTGCATGTCTCTGACAGTCACGGAAGCTTGGCAAGTTGGCATTAATGAAACTCCTCATCTGGAGCTGCTAATAAGATGTCTTCTCTTTTTACTAAACCACAATCCTAATAGTGCTTAACCACCGAATCATTTAACCACAACTAACTGCGTGCTTATATTGTTGTCACATGTTGCATATCACGTTATATTTTTTCTAGTAAGTTTCTGCATAGATCTATATAAATTATTTTGGATTTAAGAAAAAAAAGAAGATTATATGGATTATACCCTGTATGGGGTAAGTTGTCACAATGAGAACTTGCTCCTAAACAAATGTGGAAAATATGCCTTTATTCTTATTAAATTATATTATATAATAGTATTCTTATTAAGAATATTATTCTTTATTCTTATAACATTTATTCTCATTAACTAGATTTTTTTTATTTAGTTCTTGCTTGAAACAATTATAATTGGCTGTATGAAAATATAATTGATTATACAGTGGCTGTTTGATCGAAATTTTGGAAATAATAATAATAATAAAATATAACCTCATTCATTTAACTATCTTGAGTTTTGATTAAAAACTTTATAAACTGACTGCTGTATACAGTAAAGCCAATGTGACAACTAGCCCCAGTCTTGCCTCTTTTCTGCAAAATGAACTCTGAAAAATTAATGTGTGTTCATGAATGTTTATGTGTTAATATCATGTTTAAATATAACCTAGCTGCTAATTAGCATATACTGTTGTATTGGTGCATAAAAACAGGCCTAAATAAATAAATATCACGCTTCCTTATTAATTTAGTGAAACTGATATGCTTTATTTTTTTTAGATAATTACAGTTTTAGGTCTTGCATGAAACTTTTCGAATATAATTGGCTACAGTGCCTGTTTGAATGAAATTATGAAAATAATTAATGAAATATGCCCTCATTCATCTGGATGAACTGACAGTGATACAGTAGCCAGTGTGACAACTAGACCCGGTCTAGTCTATTTGCTTTAAAATGAATTGGGAAAGATCACACTTAATAAGGTCACTTAAAAGTTTGTGCCAACATGCCAAACCAAAAGTTTGCATGTGTCTCAGCATTCACAGCTCGAAGTCACATTGCATCTGTTTCCCATGAATACATTTTGTTTTATTGATTTGTGCAATATACGGTATAATGGTGTGAAATAAATCTGTTATGCAGGGGCAGATCTAGAGAAATATTGATGGGGTGGCGAGAAGGGGGCATGAACTTTTGAGGGGTGGCAACATATGACAGACATATATATACTGAATTTAGTCACAGTTATCACAGTTTGATAATAAATAGTATATTTGCACATTACAAAAAGACACAGGCTATAATTTACAAACTTAATCTCATGCAATCAATGTCTTGCATTTGAAACAGTTCATATAAGGAATAAGTGACCATACCCAATAAGCACCACCACACTCACTAATGCATACAGTACACTCTGTATGAAAAAGGGTTCATTGGAGTTCTATATAAAACCATAGGGTTCTTTACTCAACTCCAAAGAACCTTTAATGCTAAAAACATTCTATAATTACAAGAAAGAACCCTTTTGGCACAACGGTTCTTTAGGCTATTATTCATTCATATATTACATTATTCTGCAACATTTTGTATTTGTAATTAAATTATTGTTTGTATTAACTTAATATCACATTTTAATCATGCTGATTTTTGGAGAAAAACTGAAATGGCACTCTTCGTGTGATATTGATTAACTACATAAAATGATATATATATATATATATATATATACATTTTCTAACCCCCATATTGAATTTTGTGATCATTCACATGCATTCATAAATGCATTTGAATGCACCAAATAATGCAGTAAAAGAACGCACTCAAATTTGGCGAACTCTCAATTTATTCAAATGATCCGAACTCCCGAACTGACTCAAATGATTCGCGAACCCCAAACTGACTCAAATGATTTGCGAACCTGCTCCAAACTGACTCAAATGATTCGCGAACCAACTCCGAACTCCCGAACTGACTCAAATGATTCACGCTCCGAACTCCCAAACTGACTCAAATGATTCGCGAACCCGCTTTGAACTCCCGAACTGACTCAAATGATTCGTGATCCCCAAACAAACTCAAATGATTCGCGAATTCGCTCCGAACTCCCGAACTGATTTAAATGATTCACGCTCCGAACTCCCGAACTGACTCAAATGATTCACGCTCCGAACTGCCTAACTGACTCAAATGATTCATGCTCCGAACTCTCAAACTGACTCAAATGATTCGCGATCCCGCTTTGAACTCCAGAACTGACTCAAATGATTCGCGATCCCGCTCCGAACTCTCGAATTGAATAAAATGATTCGCGATCCCCAAACTGACTCAAATGATTCGCGAACCCCAAACTGACTCAAATGATTCGCGAACCCGCATCCGAACCCCCGAACTGACTCAAATGATTCGCGATCTCGCTCCGAACTCCCAAACTGACTCAAATGATTCACGAACCTTCTCCAAACTTCCGAACTGAATAAAATGATTCGCGATCCCCAAACTGACTCAAATGATTCGCGAACCCCAAACTGACTCAAATGATTCGCGAACCCGCATCCGAACCCCCGAACTGACTCAAATGATTCGCGATCTCGCTCCGAACTCCCAAACTGATTCAAATGATTCGCGAACCTTCTCCAAACTTCCGAACTGAATAAAATGATTCGCGATCCCCAAACTGACTCAAATGATTCGCGAACCCCAAACTGACTCAAATGGTTCGCGAACCCGCATCCGAACTCCCGAACTGACTCAAATGATTCGCGATCTCGCTCCGAACTCCCACACTGACTCAAATGATTCACGATCCCCAAACTGACTCAAATGATTCGCGAACCAGCTCCGAACTCCCGAACTGACTCAAATGATTCACGCTCCGAACTCCCAGACTGACTCAAATGATTCGCGAACCCGCATCCGAACTCCCGAACTGACTCAAATGATTCGCGATCTCGCTCCGAACTCCCGAACTGATTCAAATGATTTGCGATCCCCAAACTAACTCAAAAGATTCGCGAACCCGCCCCGAACTTCCAAACTGACTCAAATGATTCGCGATACACAAAAAAAAAACAAGCATGCTTTTTGGGACAGTGATTTGGAAAATCTCATTCACTCTATGAAATTTAGCATCATTAAGCAATTACCTGCAAAATGCGTGTTTGTTTACTCAAATGTTCATCAGCTCTTTACTTATCTGGCTCTAGCAGATTGTTAGAATATTCTAGAATACTGGCCTTGGGTTTGAGATCTTATTTTTGGCTGCCCTGTATATTTTTATCAGTTGTTTTATTTTAAGTTTATCAGCATCATAAAATCATTCTATTTTCATTATTTATCTCCCTCTAATTGTTTGTTTTTCTTGTGACTGATATGAAATCATTTTCCAGAAATTCACTGAGGGTTTGGGAGAAATCTCGTCATATCTGAGAAGTAAGATCATAAACAGATTTGACCTTGTAAACTCCCAATATTGTAGTCCTGGAGGCCTGGTGTTTGTTTAGTTTTTTTCTGATGCCTTTATTTTGGTTGGACATATTGAATATTCACAATGACTACATTATTTTGCCTATATTCGTGAATGTTGCAGTGATTTAATATGGCTTATATGGCTATTAACTTTCATAAAGAGTGATTAGATTAGCTAATATAAATAATATATAGGCAAAATAAATACAGAAATTTGAATATAATTGGCTAAAGTTTGATACAAATCTATATAGCTGGCATGTATTGTTTATAATTAAAATGATAAATCAATTATTTATGAGTAAAATAAAATATCACAATTTTTTAATAGTTTTATATCTGCCACAATTGGTTGTAGTTTGATCAAAATTGTTGCCTTATAAAAAAAAAAAAAAAAAGATAAATTCAAATAAAGAATATTAACAATTTTGGCATGTAATTTTTAGTTATGTGACTGAACTTACAAACCTATTGATTTGGTTTGTATTGTAATTACATAAAGTAATAAGTTATGATGCATTGTGTTTCCATTCAGCACATGCTCTCTGTCCTTGGAAAATTTCACACTTTGAACACCAAGCCAAAATTGTTGCACAGCAAAAGTATCCAGAGAGTAAGGCAGTTTTTTGCTCTTGGATAACACATTAGTCCTGATGCATTATCTTCACTTCAAAGGGCTTTTCACAGTGCTTTGTGTGTGGGATTTTTTCCATCAAGCTGATCAAACAAGATGAAGATCACAAAACCTGTAAGAGGAGCTGTGCATAAGTCATGCTGGGGTCCTGGGGTTTGTTTTTACCACCATATCACCTCTATTGTAGAAGAATTAATTTGATCTGAATGTGTCTCTGTGCTGTCTGGTATAAGTGCTTTGATAAACTACCCTCATGCGTCTACTTTAAGGAACATTGTGGGTGATATTCACCTTGATGTCTTTACACAGCATCTGTGGCATGCTGATTATCACAGACATTCATTTTAAGTTCTACAAATTATTTCTGCAGTTTGAAAAGACAAACAGCAACACAATAAGAGAGTAGCATACTTATAATTGAATCTTAACAGTTGAAACTATGCAACAATTATGGTTGTGAATAGTAACCTTAACATTTTAACATTCCACTGTGAAAAGCCTAGTTGTGAAACTGTGAAATACAGACTATAATTTAATGCATTCAATGCAATTTGAATGTTGCATGAAAAGCATTTTTTATTTTGTCGACTTGAGAAGAACTGTTAATCAGTTTCTCTAGCATGAGTACACTGCACTACCTCATTTATATGCCAAGTCATGAGTGTTTTTAGTCTGTCAGTAGGTCTCATTTCAACCTGGTTTTCATGAATCAAGTCATGCTCTGACGTCACGGCTCCCCGTGTTGCTGCGCAGAGTCGCAGACGTGAGACGATTGCCAACATCTCGTCGGAGATAAACACTCCCTCAGGACGAGTGTTAAGCTCAGTAGACGCATGCACTGAATAGCAAACAGCTCTCCATAGACACCGAAGGCTTCACACAGCGGCTGTCAATCACGCGTCAGGGTCTCTCCTCCGACTGCATTACATATTGCATTTAATGAAGTGCCCTTCAAAGTGTTTGTCTCATATGAAGTGCTCACAGTTAGACATGTGCATGCTCCACACTCCAATGGAGACGCAAACAGCTGCCTAAGACAGTCATTGTGAAGTAAAGGAGACATGTCATGGAAAGCAGGATTTTGCTTGCTGTGTAGAAACAAGAGTTTTTTGTACATGCTCACAATGTTCACAAGGTTAAAGCTTACCATTTGTTTAGAAATTTTAGGCCCAGAAACTTACTTGCAAGTGCAGAAGCTCAGTGTATCAGAATGCAAGCACAATTTATTGGTTCTCCCTAAGTGTCTTACAGTTATGTAGACATTCACACAAATACCAGTCACTAGTCATTAGGCTATAATTACAATCGAGAGTCAACACAACATTTGACGGCTGGATTTACAAAAATATGATGTTTTTATAATTAACTAAATATTAGCTTCTCATTAAACTCACAATTCCCCTAGTTCCTTCACAAAACTCAGTTTGTGAAACCTTAACATAATGTTTAATGCACTTCATCTTAATAAAATGAATGGAATATATTTTCTTTCTCCTTGTATATTCATTTGTCTGTATGGTACAATATTATCCTATTCAAATCAATGCGATTATCGAGTTAATTAAATTTAATCAAAAAGTAGTCTGATTATATTACCTGAAATGTGTAATGTAATGAATTGTTATTAACTTAAATTTTTGTCATGTACCTTGGAATCAGTAACAGACTAAAATTTGTAAGTAATCTACCCAGCACATCAAATAGATAGTAAAGAAAATCTATCGCCCCCTTGAGGTTTGGATTAATTAAAGATGCTTGGAGCTTGGACAAATGCTTGGCCAATGCATTGCATTTAGTATGTATTTTTTGGACTGTTTTGGTTAAGTAAATCCTGACTGACATTATAAATGAACTTGCTAATAATTAAAGTTTAGGATATAGCCTTTTAATCTTCTCTATGGACAAATCTTGCATGCACAGCATAATTTTTAGGTGTTGGATATTTAAATATGAATGCACAGACAAAAATAGGCATGAATGATGAGATTCACTAGCCATCATGGCGAATGTCTGACTGCTTAATCTTCTTATTGGGGACAGCTGTGACACCTCCTAAAGTGGAGTATGGAAACAGCTCTTTAATTTGGCATTATATGCTTGACCTTCCTCAACCCTCAAGAGTTCAAGATGACTTGGCAATAAAACTTCAGATGAGAGGCATGTGAAATGGGCCATAGAAGAAAATAATTCACACATAATCTCTGTGAGCGCATTCGAGGTGAGACTTTCCTAATATGAACTGCAGTTGAAATGTCATTGGACTTTTAAATATTTAGTGATTGGTTCTCATTCAAATATGGATGAAGCTGTATATAAAGAGAAAGAGGTTTCTGAAAGACTCAAAAGTCTTAAGTGCTGATGGAGTGGTTGAATATTTTTCATTGTTATGCAAGATTGTCATCACATGTCTGTCTATCCATCCATCCATCTAATAGATACTTCTGGTGCTGAATAAATATATAATTATAAAGCTCTTATAGTTTTAGGTCCCAAATAACACACTAAGTATGAAAAATTGATTCAGCAACACACTTCTTTAAATCTACAGTATCTGATTTGACTCCGACTGAGCCGGCTGTCTTGAAGAACGTGACTTTAGACACACACACAAGACAGTGATGAGACATGTGTGAAAGACAGAATGACCTCCAGGAAAACAATACTGTGACTACGAGACCTCCTGGATCTAAATTTAAACACCTGAATGTAACCAAGTATTTGGAGGAAGGAGCATTGTTTATATGCATGTTGTTTTGCAGTATTTCCAGTATGGACACACGAGTGAAATGGGATGTGTGGTTTCCAGTGCTCAGAATAGCTTGGAAGATTCCTCCATGAGAGTAATGTATTGAGCGGCGCAGCAGCTTCAGGTTTCAACCGTAGACACTTCCGCAATACAAACAATGCAGTCGGACATGCTGGTATGTCACGCCTGTGTCTGTCTGATAAAAATAAATGGCTAGACCGCTTCAGGCATGGAAAGTTTGTTAGGACTCCCTAAAGAAATGCATACTTTCTGTGCACCCGAAGAGCAGTTTGCATGAGATTAGAGCTGCTCGGCATGCACAACACGTAGATATCATTACATGTGCAACTGCAGAAAATAGAACCGGAAACTTTATGGCACGTGACCTGTCAATTCTTGCATTTGCATAATAGTATATTTGAAATATTTAACTTTGCATGGTTTAAAAATAAGGATGGCTACTTTTATGCCTTGCAAACTTAAATGCCTGGTTTTCTGTAATGACCTTTATGGAAATTTCTAGTTAAAACACATGCATTGCAAATTCTTTTCATATTTGTTGTACTTTAGTCTACACATACCTAAAATAAATTGCACTAATGTATCTATCTATCTATATATATATATATATATATATATATATATATATATATATATATATATATATATATATATATATATATAATTTTTTTTTTTTTTTTTTTTGCTGCATTCAAGTCTAAACAATAGTATCAGTGATCTTTGTCTTAGTAAACACCACTAACTAGTGCTTCTCCAACTCACAGTACGAGAACTCTCTCGAATCTTCACTTTTACATCAGGCATTTCCTTATGCTTCTGATATGCATTTAATTAGAGCCTATGCAGTTTGGTTCACACTTTCAGTGTGAGACTTAACAGATCGACTGTGAAGCACGGACTGCGTTTACTTCAGGCCGTCACAGACCCTACAGCCTTTACAGAGGTGTGGAGGAAAGTGCCATCACCCCTAGACTGATCCCAGATTCGCTAGAAGCTTTTAGATCAGTACGGTTGGATTAATGTACGAACAGACTTGATGTTTGTAGGGATAATAATTTATATTAATATTAAGATTAATGCATTTAGTCCACAGGTGCATGATAAATCATCCATTTCAAAAATGGTGTTCTAGTATTGTAATAAGCTTGAAATAAGTGAAACTAACTTATGGTCTCATTTTTTGGACGTGCTGATCAGAACAGCTCAGTGTTGATGGATGCGATCACGACAGAGAGGATGCTGGGTGTTGGCTGGGTTTCACAGCATTGTTCTCCAGCTTTGCTCTCTCCGGTAGGAAGCCCCGCCACAACCACACTTTTTTTTTTTTTTTTTTTTTTTTTTTTTCCAGAGTTGTCCTTGGCTTGCTTGTAACACGGTGGGTCTTTCAGGATGCCCCCTCCGTCCTCTTATTTAACTCCACTGCCTTCCTCTCCTCCATTGCTCCAGTGAAAAGTACTTCCTGCTTCCCAGCCAAGTGGTAGAGAAGCCGTGCCAACTCCACAGCTGGTACAAGCATCCACTTTCTTCTGCCAAGAAAGAGATATTTGTCCTGAGAGACTGTCCCTAATGCACTTGCATGTTGTGTTAAAGTGTTTGTGGTAACTCTATGGCTTGTTATAAAAGCATAAAGCCATATATTAAAGATATTTTATTATGTTTAAGCTGTGTTGTTGAAATAGAAGTAAATTGGAATGCCTAAAATGGCCTCAATCACAGTAAAATTACTGTAATTCATAGTAGTTGCTTATTGCATGTTTTGATTCTATCTATCTATCTATCTATCTATCTATCTATCTATATTATTAAATATTATTAAAAACTTTAATTTAGAAATGTTGTCCTGGAAACTAATTGAAATAAGCTTCCTGGAGTACCTAAATAAAAGCTACTTTAAATTATTAATAAATACTATAATAATGTAAAAAGAAATAAACACTGGCTTGTAAATACGATTATAGTTTTAGACAATGCCATCGTTGTCAGTCAGTATAAAATGGCAAATGTTTCTGTTTATTATAATTATTCATTATTCAATTTATATTTTATATTAAAATAATAATTTTACTACTGATGAACTTAAAATAATAGAAACTAAAATATTAATAATAAACTAAAACTGATTTTTTTTAATATATATATATATATAATATTATAATAATAGGCTAACCGCTGTTTGTGCTTGATGGAGTTAAACTTGTCCTTATATTACATGTTTTTTCAGTCTGTTTTAAGAGCCATAACTTCTGTGTGCTCTGTTTAATCTCATTTTATCTTCCTGCATTTTTGCAGCTCTGGAGGTGTTCCTCATGTTATCCGAGTGTGAACGAGTTAACACATCTGCTTAGCTGCCATCAGACTCACATCCTCAGAGAACATCAGCAGTGGTGACTTTAAAATGCAGAATCTCATTGATGCAGCATCACTAAAGGAAGACAGTACCTGTTTTATGCTTAATTTTCTGCAAACCACCGTATCAGCCTCAGCGAGCTAATGATTAAACGGTGAAATGGGCTGTCACATCCTGAGCCCAGGAAATAGCACAGGGCCAGGAATTCAGAAAAACACATGTTTAGCAGAGGAAACAGGAAAATGTTGTAGAAAAGGCACAAGTAGATGGTGCATTAATTATAGATACTAAAAGAGAGTCGAATGAGAATTTTTTGAGCTTGCTTTGTTTTAGCACCTGATTTCCTAAAGGAATTATATGCATAACAATAATATATTAACATATTTTTCATACATATGTTCATAAATAAAATAAAGCTCAAAGTGCTTCACATGGTAAAACACAAACATGAAAATAAAAACATACACCAATGACAATACAATTTTTATGGAAACCTGTCTCAATTTATCTCACAATTTATATTAGTTTATAACAAATAATTCGGACTTTTTTTTTTGCCACAAAATAAAAAAAGTAATTGTACACTTAATGTCTCAAAATTCTCTTACGAGTTTATATCTTGCAATTCTTGCAATTCTGAGTTTATATATTGCAATTCATGTTTTATATCTGCCAATTCTGAGTTTACATTTCACAATTATGAGTTAATATTTGCCAATTCTGAGTGTATGTCTCACAATTCTGAGTTTATATCGCACAACTGAGGTACAATGTCTCAATTCTAAGTTTATATCTGATAATTCTGCATTTATATCTTGCAATTCTAAGTTTAAATTTCACAATTCTGAGTTTATATCGTGCAATACTGAGTTTATATCTTGCAAAAGTCAGAACTGCAAGAAACAAAGTACAAATTGTGATATACAAACTCAGAACTGCAACACAATTAAAAATAAATTAATTAATAAATAAAACCCAGAATTGTGAGATAAGAAGTCCCGGTTACCTCCCCCCCCCACCCCCCGTAAAATTCATTCAAAATCAACTTTAAAAAGAAATGCTTTGACTCGCCTTTTAAAAATATGAATGTTTGAATTGATGCAGAAAATACGACGACATCATTTCTGCGCTGATAGCATCTGGTTAAACTTGACTGCAATTATCTGATGAAATACCTAGTGTTACCTTGATGCAGCTTTACAGTGAAGCATTCTGTCATTCAGAACAAGCTGACATGTCTTTTTGAATGATGATAACTTGCGTGGGAAAGAGTATTTTGCAACTTGCATTCTTATCTGAGTTTCTGATCATGCTGACGAGAAGGAAAGACATGCAGGGGGAAAGATTTAGCGGAATGATAGAGAATTGATCAATCTAGGAAGGCTTTACCCCCAGGAAGCAAGTGTCCTGTATCTCACACATACTGGCTCTCGGTTGAACTCTCAGTGGTCTCGTTTCAGCAGGCCTGTGATTGAGGTTTCCTGTTGCTGACCCCGCTGACGTCTTCAGAGACGGGTAGGGAACAGGTTACCTTTAGATAAGACAGGAAGAAAATCACTCAGAAAATGGCAGCGTGTCACGAGAGTAGGGAGCAGTCTACGAAGGGCACTAATGTTTGGAGACCCCTCATTTCCTCACTGTGTTCGGGCTGTATGTAAACACCATGTTCAACATGTCCATTAAAGATGATTACAACTGAATGTTGAGCTTGCATGCTCAAATGACGTATGTTCAGTTTCCCCCTATATGTTTGGAAAGAAACTAATGCTTTTATTCAGCAGGGATGCATTAAATTGATCAAAATTGACATTAAAACATTCATAATGTCACAAAAGATATTCTATTTTAAATAAATGTTATTCTAATGAAAATCCTATTCATCAAAAATCCTGAAAAAAAAAAAAATGTATCATTGTTTCCACAAAAATATTGACCAGCACAATGGTTTTTAACATCAGAAATGTTTCTTGAAGAGTAATGATGCTGAAAATTCACTTTTGATCACAGGAAAAAATGACTGACATACTGACATGCTAAGGTATTTTGATTGGTTGCTAGCTGACTTACTGTATGTCAAAAGAGCCCACATTATATATATATATATATATGATGTTACAAGGTTTTGGGAAGGTCTGAACTGATTATTGCAGGAATCTAATTTGCTGTAGAGACAGGTTAGATTCTCAGAAAGAATCTGAGCGATGCGTGACTGATTCTCTGACAGCTTTCAACATCTGCCTGCATGTGTGTGGAGCTGCTAAAGAATTCCCTGGAATATGCAGTCCTTCTTCTAATGTGTTCTTTCATTTTCCGATCTTAAGGTGTGGGAGAGATTGCTTTATTCTCCATATTTGGTTGGAACTAAATGTTTAGTTACTTAGTACTAAAATAACTCAAACTAAAATAAATAAAAAATAATAACTAAAACTGTATATACATGTTTAATAAGCAGATAAAATTAATTACAAATATCAAATAAACAAAATATTATACATATTATAATATTATACAGCTGAAATAAAACTTAATATTATATAGACAAAAAAATAAATCTAAATATGACAAAGACAACAAAATTACTAAAACCTTAAAAATAAATGACAATGGAAAATATGACAAAAATGGTTGATTTTTAAGCAATTAAAAAAAACCCCATAGTACTAAAATAAAATTTCTTATTATTTTATTTTACTACTAAAATAACTAATACAAAATAATAATTATAATAATCTACAAAAAAAAAAAAAATACAGAAGCTAAGCAAATATTACTAGAACGTTAAAACTTACAGAAAAAAAATAAATAAATAAAACCATGCACAATGTTTAAACCCCTTTACGTGCAAACATCGCCGACGGCCCCAGTTTATTATTGTTTCACTTTCACAGCACGTTAAACATCACTGTCTTACTTCATCTGGACAAACTGTGCATCAATTGAAAGTTTAAAGACTCTAGCTTCGATATTTGACCAATATTTTGATAAAACATTGTTGCAGTGACAGATATTTAGTGATTTATGTCAGGAGTGCGAAATAATAAATCCGTATTAAGCCATATTTTGAATAGAAATTCACCACTCACTCATATTCAGTCACGTCAGCAGCGGTTTATTTGTGTTCACATAGACTCACTGAACAGCCTCAATAAGGATTTATAGACAAAAGATGCATATCTGCGGAGATATATGGATATATTTACTGATGTTTACTTCATATTTCTTCAGACAGAATCGTCATTTCTATTCATTTTCCATGGATTTACGCGATCTGATGATAAACAGCCTCTCCCAGCGATCTGTGTGTGTGCGTGTGCGCGTGTGTGTGTGTGTGACTCAGACTCTGATTGGGCCTTCCCAACGTCAATCTTAGAGTGTCATATCTGGACACCGCCCCATCGTGTCACATGCTTCCTGCACACTTCCTGGTAGTTATCTGGCCAAAACAACACTGAAACATCTCTGTACACACAAAATATCCGAATAATAAACCCGCGATTACGATAGTAAAGCTTGGTATGAGAATTTCTTGAGATCTGGGGCGTTTTTATAAAAAAAATCGAAAATGTACATCGGAAATGCTAACTTGTGCAGCGATGAAAAAGGCTACAAATAACATATTTTTACAACAGTAAACGACCAAATTCCACCCCTGATCGCTAAAGGAAGTTATTATAAAAACTCGATCGGGGTTTAAAGCAGTGGTGGACGAAGTACACAAATCAAGTACTTGAGTAGAAGTACAGATACGTATAATAAAATATTACTCCAGTAAAAGTAAAAGTAATCCTTTTTCAATTTTACTCAAGTGAAAGTACAAAAGTACTAAATTTTTTATGTACTTAAGCAAAAAAGTACTGAAAGATAGATGTTTGCAATTTTATATAGACTAATGTAATTTTATATTAGCACATTTTTTTTATTTTATTTTTAATCCTACTGCTCAAAATACCTGGGATTTTTTCCAAAATAACCACTATATGGAGTCAAGATATATTTTTGTTGTTGATATGGACTACACTGATGAGAGTAATGTTAACATGTGAAGCTTACACTGTGATGTACCTGAGAGAAAACAGAGATGACCATCTGATTTTCACCAGTAAGAACAAAGTATTTTAAAGTTTGTTGTTTTACAGAACATCACAGTTATATATGACATGATAATAAGGCCTGAAGATTTTAAGGAAAATATAATTATATTTTCATAATGATTTTTTCCTTCTCAAACCTTGTCTGGGGTGTAAAAACACCACTGGCCAAATGGGGTGCATCTCTTCCCCTCTTTGATAATTACTGTAGTTACCATTTTTCAGTACGGTTATGAATAACGTCCTTAATAACAATGGATGAAAAGTTTAGAGCTCTACTGATGATTAAGTCTAGAGTGTGTCCACCTTTGTGTGTGGGTCCATGTACATGCTGAATCGACAAGTAAAAAAAAGCCTCAAGTCCAAATATTCATTTATCACCAATTAACTGTTTGACAAACACTTCCTGCTTCGATGTCCAGATCTGAATTTAAAAAAATCTCAAACATGCCCCGATGTCCCGATCTGAATCAACCGAGTCGCAAACAGGTTCCGAAGTGCCGATCTGAATCAACCGAGTCGCGAACAGGCTCCGAAGTGCCGATCTGAATCAACCGAGTCGCGAACAGGCTCCGAAGTGCCGATCTGAATCAACCGAGTCGCGAACAGGCTCCGAAGTGACGATCTGAATCAATAGAGTCGCGAACAGGCTCCGAAGTGACGATCTGAATCAATAGAGTCGCGAACAGGCTCCGAAGTGCCGTTCTGAATCAACCGAGTCGCGAACAGGCTCCGAATTGCCGATCTGAAAACTTCGACCAAAGAATGTAAAAAAAAAAAAATAACTCAATTTCTCTAACTCTATACTCTAATAACTCTACAAATCTATGAAAGACTCAGATCACGTGTCTAAAAATAAATCGCTATAGTAAAGGAGAAATAATAAGAGGAGTGAAGTTTCCTACCGTTCTGCTGTTTGGTCCTCACGCGCGTCTGACGCTCCGCGGCGCGTCTCCGCCCCTCACACGCGCTTTTACAGCGCTAAATTAATCATCTTTGCTAATTATTATACATTTACTTCATTGTCAGCTCCAGGTACTTCATTATTGTTCATTGAACGGTTTGAAACAAAAAAAGGTTGTATTTCAGTAATAATTCTAAATTATCAAAATAAAATATATAAAATAATGGTTTCTATTTTAATATCCTTTAAAATATAATCTATTTCTGTGATGTGCAGCTGTATTTTCAGCATCATTCCTCCAGTCTTCAGTGTCACATGATCTTTAGAAATCATGAAAATATGATGATTTATTATTAGAAGTATTAATAGTTGTGCTACCAAATATTATTTTGGAATCTGTGATCTGTGAAAGTGTTTTAAAGTTTGTGGTTTTACAGAACATCACAGTTATATATGACATGATAATAAGGCCTGGAGTTAGGAAGAACATTTTAAGCAGTGGTGGACGAAGTACACAAATCAAGTACTTGAGTAAAAGTACAGATACGTATAATAAAATATTACTCCAGTAAAAGTAATCCTTTTTCAATTTTACTCAAGTGAAAGTACAAAAGTACTAAATTTTTTATGTACTTAAGTAAAAAAGTACGGAAAGATAGATGCTTGCAATTTTATATAGACTAATTTAATTTTATATTAGCACATTTTTTTTATTTTATTTTTAATCCTACTGCTCAAAATACCTGGGATTTTTTCCAAAATAACCACTATATGGAGTCAAGATATATTTTTGTTGTTGATATGGACTACACTGATGAGAGTAATGTTAACTTGTGAAGCTTACACTGTGATGTACCTGAGAGAAAACAGAGATGACCATCTGATTTTCACCAGTAAGAACAAATTATTTTAAAGTTTGTTGTTTTACAGAACATCACAGTTATATATGACATGATAATAAGGCCTGAAGATTTTAAGGAAAATATAATTATATTTTCATAATGATTTTTTCCTTCTCAAACCTTGTCTGGGGTGTAAAAACACCACTGGCCAAACGGGGTGCATCTCTTCCCCTCTTTGATAATTACTGTAGTTACCATTTTTCAGTACGGTTATGAATAACGTCCTTAATAACAATGGATGAAAAGTTTAGAGCTCTACTGATGATTAAGTCTAGAGTGTGTCCACCTTTGTGTGTGGGTCCATGTACATGCTGAATCGACAAGTAAAAAAAAGCCTCAAGTCCAAATATTCATTTATCACCAATTAACTGTTTGACAAACACTTCCTGCTCCGATGTCCAGATCTGAATTTAAAAAAAAATCTCAAACATGCCCCGATGTCCCGATCTGAATCAACCGAGTCGCGAACAGGTTCCGAAGTGCCGATCTGAATCAACCGAGTCGCGAACAGGCTCCGAAGTGCCGATCTGAATCAACCGAGTCGCGAACAGGCTCCGACGTGCCGATCTGAATCAACCGAGTCGCGAACAGGCTCCGAAGTGCCGATCTGAATCAACCGAGTCGCGAACAGGCTCCGAAGTGCCGATCTGAATCAACCGAGTCGCGAACAGGCTCCGAAGTGCCGATCTGAATCAACCGAGTCGCGAACATGCTCCGAAATGCCGATCTGAATCAACCGAGTCGCTAACAGGCTCCGAAGTCCCGATCTGAATCAACCGAGTCGCGAACAGGCTCCGAAGTGCCGTTCTGAATCAACCGAGTCGCGAACAGGCTCCGAAGTGACGATCTGAATCAATAGAGTCGCGAACAGGCTCCGAATTGCCGATCTGAAAACTTCGACCAAAGAATGTAAAAAAATAAATAACTCAATTTCTCTAACTCTATACTCTAATAACTCTACAAATCTATGCAAGACTCAGATCACGTGTCTAAAAATAAATCGCTATAGTAAAGGAGAAATAATAAGAGGAGTGAAGTTTCCTACCGTTCTGCTGTTTGGTCCTCACGCGCGTCTGACGCTCCGCGGCTCGTCTCCGCCCCTCACACGCGCGTTTACAGCGTTAAATTAATCATCTTTGCTAATTATTATACATTTACTTCATTGTCAGCTCCAGGTACTTCATTATTGTTCATTGAACGGTTTGAAACAAAAAAAAAGGTTGTATTTAAGTAATAATTCTAAATTATCAAAATAAAATATATAAAATAATGGTTTCTATTTTAATATCCTTTAAAATATAATCTATTTCTGTGATGTGCGGCTGTATTTTCAGCATCATTCCTCCAGTCTTCAGTGTCACATGATCTTTAGAAATCATGAAAATATGATGATTTATTATTAGAAGTATTAATAGTTGTGCTACCAAATATTATTTTGGAATCTGTGATCTGTGAAAGTGTTTTAAAGTTTGTGGTTTTACAGAACATCACAGTTATATATGACATGATAATAAGGCCTGGAGTTAGAAAGAACATTTTAAGCAGTGGTGTACGAAGTACACAAATCAAGTACTTGAGTAAAAGTACAGATACGTATAATAAAATATTACTCCAGTAAAAGTAATCCTTTTCAATTTTACTCAAGTGAAAGTACAAAAGTACTAAATTTTTTATGTACTTAAGTAAAAAAGTACGGAAAGATAGATGTTTGCAATTTTATATAGACTAATGTAATTTTATATTAGCACATTTTTTTTATTTTATTTTTAATCCTACTGCTCAAAATACCTGGGATTTTTTCCAAAATAACCACTATATGGAGTCAAGATATATTTTTGTTGTTGATATGGACTACACTGATGAGAGTAATGTTAACTTGTGAAGCTTACACTGTGATGTACCTGAGAGAAAACAGAGATGACCATCTGATTTTCACCAGTAAGAACAAATTATTTTAAAGTTTGTTGTTTTACAGAACATCACAGTTATATATGACATGATAATAAGGCCTGAAGATTTTAAGGAAAATATAATTATATTTTCATAATGATTTTTTCCTTCTCAAACCTTGTCTGGGGTGTAAAAACACCACTGGCCAAACGGGGTGCATCTCTTCCCCTCTTTGATAATTACTGTAGTTACCATTTTTCAGTACGGTTATGAATAACGTCCTTAATAACAATGGATGAAAAGTTTAGAGCTCTACTGATGATTAAGTCTAGAGTGTGTCCACCTTTGTGTGTGGGTCCATGTACATGCTGAATCGAGAAGTAAAAAAAAGCCTCAAGTCCAAATATTCATTTATCACCAATTAACTGTTTGACAAACACTTCCTGCTTCGATGTCCAGATCTGAATTAAAAAAAAAATCTCAAACATGCCCCGATGTCTCGATCTGAATCAACCGAGTCGCGAACAGGCTCCGAAGTGCCGATCTGAATCAACCGAGTCGCGAACAGGCTCCGAAGTGCCGATCTGAATCAACCGAGTCGCGAACAGGCTCCGACGTGCCGATCTGAATCAACCGAGTCGCGAACAGGCTCCGAAGTGCCGATCTGAATCAACCGAGTCGCGAACAGGCTCCGAAGTGCCGATCTGAATCAACCGAGTCGCGAACAGGCTCCGAAGTGCCGATCTGAATCAACCGAGTCGCGAACATGCTCCGAAATGCCGATCTGAATCAACCGAGTCGCTAACAGGCTCCGAAGTCCCGATCTGAATCAACCGAGTCGCGAACAGGCTGCGAAGTGCCGTTCTGAATCAACCGAGTCGCGAACAGGCTCCGAAGTGACGATCTGAATCAATAGAGTCGCGAACAGGCTCCGAATTGCCGATCTGAAAACTTCGACCAAAGAATGTAAAAAAAAAAAAATAACTCAATTTCTCTAACTCTATACTCTAATAACTCTACAAATCTATGAAAGACTCAGATCACGTGTCTAAAAATAAATCGCTATAGTAAATGAGAAATAATAAGAGGAGTGAAGTTTCCTACCGTTCTGCTGTTTGGTCCTCACGCGCGTCTGACGCTCCGCGGCTCGTCTCCGCCCCTCACACGCGCTTTTACAGCGCTAAATTAATCATCTTTGCTAATTATTATACATTTACTTCATTGTCAGCTCCAGGTACTTCATTATTGTTCATTGAACGGTTTGAAACAAAAAAAGGTTGTATTTCAGTAATAATTCTAAATTATCAAAATAAAATATATAAAATAATGGTTTCTATTTTAATATCCTTTAAAATATAATCTATTTCTGTGATGTGCAGCTGTATTTTCAGCATCATTCCTCCAGTCTTCAGTGTCACATGATCTTTAGAAATCATGAAAATATGATGATTTATTATTAGAAGTATTAATAGTTGTGCTACCAAATATTATTTTGGAATCTGTGATCTGTGAAAGTGTTTTAAAGTTTGTGGTTTTACAGAACATCACAGTTATATATGACATGATAATAAGGCCTGGAGTTAGGAAGAAAATTTTAAGGAAAATATAATTATGTTTTCATAATGATTTTTTCCTTCTCAAACCTTGTCTGTGGTGTAAAATTTCCCCTGGCCAAACGGGGTGCATCTCTTCCCCTCTTTGATAATTACTAGTTACCATGTTCTGAACATCACATCCTTTCTTTTGTCCCTAGATGTAGGCTACATATATATATAGGTGGTTGAATAAAAATATTTGGACATTATTTATAAAAATTACCTCAAGTTAGCACCAGCAAGCTTGTTAGCTAGACATTTAGCATCAGCTACAATATTTACTTATTTTCAGTACTGTTATGAATAAACATTCATGTCTGTCTAACGTTACTCGTCTCGTTAATCCAAACAATATACATAACGTTACTGTTAATACACAATATAAAAACAGATGTCATGGTAGCATTTTAATAAAACTGTTAATATTACGGTAGCGGGGAATTTGGACATGCATGAGTTATTTTATTTAATCTGTGTTAGTTTAAGGTTATTTAATTTAATTTTTTAACCTAAAACACAGAGACGCTGATTGATGTGTCTGCATCGTTTGCACTGGAGCATTTCAGTGGGCTTAAACAGATCACTCTTTACAGCGGATTTAGTTCCCAAACAACTGACAATTTTGACCTAAATATGATTTTCAGTTACAATAATGAATCCTAAATTTCGACATTAATAACTTACTTTTAGCAACATCAGACGCAAGCACGCTCACAAGATCTGCCGGTTCTTACTTCTGGAGACTCGCACTAAACGGTTCATTTGAATCAGTGAGTGGTCGACTCCAGAACAGCTGCAATCATTCATAATGCATTTTTGTCTCAATAATTCATGTAAGGTCGTAAGAAAATGTTTTGTTGTATTTTTATAGTAAGACTTTTGATAAATAAGGGCTAAATGCAAAGAGAGACTGAAGTGAGATCGCTGCTTTGCTTTGTAAAGCCTGAAAAACCACAATCAAGGCTAATAAAGGTGGAATAAAAACAAAAGAATAATGCGGATAATGTGTCATACCTGGCGGAGGTGTGAAAGACTCGTTTGGTGAGAACAATGGAATAATGAATCAGGCAGTTTTCACAGCCAAACACACACAAAATACACAGGAGAGTTTACATGTGAGATCTTACAGAGATGACAAGGGCCATAAATCAATCTGATTAGCCTTCTCTAAAAACACACATGACATGGCCTTAGAAAATATTTCATAAAATTCACAGTTTTACAGATTCGATTATGAATTTTTTTTTACGAAGTTTTGGAAGACTTGTGGCCTTAGCAACAATGTGTTTTCAAACTCATTTCCTACATCAACATTTTTTTAAATACATTTAAAACACATGTTTTTAATATTTTTATTTTTGTTTTTATGTTTGAGCTTATATATCTCTATTATCATAACAGTGTGAGTGATTCTGATTCCTGAACAGTAAACTTTAAAGTGTCAGCTTTGTGAACAAAGGTTGATTATGTATCTAGTGAGAAAGAATCATGCAGAAACCTTTTTATTTTGGGTATGTAATTTCGGTCTCCATGCCAAAAAAGGGGGGTTACTAGTAAGGGGTTTTAATAAAATGATAATAGTATTAGGTGGATGCTTTCATTCAGAAACTTGGAGGGGAATGTCTCCAGCTGGCTCAGACTCATATCCTTGCCTGACCTGTAATTATAACACAGTTTACTGTAAGAGGTTGAGTAGGAAACCTGGTTGCATTGTACATCTGACACGGTCATTTAGCTCCTGCTCGGGTTTCCTCCTCAAGAAGCGTCTTATCTGCAGAAAAACACATCTTGAGGAAAGACCATGTGACCTATAAAGGTGCTGGCAGGAGTGAGTTTGTGGATTCAGCCTGACGTTTGTTTGGGCTTTCGTTTCCTTCTCCTCCCCACGTGCACACACAGACACACATTTTCACTCGTCCTTCTTTCATCTGTGCGCTGGAGGCTGAGCGGCACACCCTGCCCTCGCATTCCATTTAGTCAACTCAAATGAATGTAAGGTGAGAAAATGAGCTGGCACTTGATAGGACAGACTCCCCGCAGGAAGCAGAAGCACAGCCAAAGTGTGTCCACCCAGATGAACAAACCCACTGACAGTTCATCTCCATCCTTGTGAAGACACACACACACACACACATCTATCTATCTTAATTTCATCTGTACTTGCATACCATGCAATTGTGTCAAAACTCCTTACAAAAGGTGCAGAAAGTATATTATTAAATATATCTGGATTATAATTCTCGTGAGACTCTTCAAAGATTAAATGCACCATTACAATGCATAAAGTTTTGGACATTTGATATCAATTACCTTGCCATGTTTTGTATCACTATGCAATACTGATACTGTAGTACCACAGTAAAAAATACCATCCTATCAGTGTAATTGTATATTTTGTGAAGTGTTTATCTAAGAACAACTTCTGAGCATTAATAGTTGACCACTTTCTTCTGCTTTTCTTTTCTTTTTTTTCTTTTTTTGAATAAAGGCAAGATAAATAAATTGATTCTTCATGTACTTTATGTTTTAGAAAATCATATTTTAAACTGTTGAATTAGATTAGATTAGACTTCTTTGGCTCCTTTGTTAGTGTGCATTAGTTTGTCTTGTTTGTCCAGGACTGAGAATGTGTCTGTACAATAGACAGACAGACGGTTCCCAGCACAGATAACACTGAGATATTTAATGTACCGATTAAAATCTTTTATGCTTGTTTAGTATAAAACAATACTCTGGGTCTCCTTATGTTGCCCTGTACTGAGGGCATCTATTCAATGGCTGTGCTTTCTCTCTCAAATGAATGCTCCTGTTATCTGGAAGCAGTCATTATGTGTTGAGCTCTAGCACTCACGTGCCTCCTGGATCCCAGCATATACTGTGCAGAACTAATGGCTGAAATTCACAGCCTCCAGGGATCATTCTGCCCCGCTCAGGCACAGCTGCTGCTCCGTTCACCGCGGTAAATCACTTTGTTAACACAACGCAGGTTTGGGAGGAGGATGGAAGTCAACACGAAAATGTTTTGGTTGCTGCACACAGTTGCAATCTCAGAAACGTGAATTTAAAGTAGCAAGGCCACATTGTTAAATGCCATGTTAGTGCTCAATTCCAAAATGCTTTGATTAAATCTTAAGTGTTATATAGTTTTTTGTTATTCAGTCGCCTTGAATTTAGGCTAGCTGCTGACATAGAATACAATTAAATAAATAAATAATTAATGAATGAATAAATTTATCATTAGATATATAAATGGATTAAAAAGAAATGAATGAATGGAAATAAAATGTATAAATATAAAATGTATTAATAAACAAACAAATAAATGGATAAGTAAAGCATATGAACTCATTACAAAGAAATGTCAAACTAAATAAACCGAATTAATGGATGGTAGGATGAATGAATACAAATAAAATGAATTCATAAGTTAAAAAATAAATGAATAGATAAATAAATTAATTAATTAAAAATAAATAAATAGGTAAATAAAACAAAATGAATGAATCAATGAAATAAAAAATAAATATGAAGAAGTAAATAAAAAAATATGAATGAATAAATAAAAGAGATAAAATGAATGTGGATTGTAGCTCAGATCTTTTGATGAAAAATGTTTAAGTAAATGTTGAGATTTCTGGGAAGTAATAGACTTATTGGGATTTTTCCTATTTGTAATTTTTCAGTAAAGTGAAAACAAAAAATCATCTGAAAGTCTTATATATATTTGTTTGAGAGTTTTTGCAGAGAGCTTTGACATGCACCTGATTGACCTGCCAGACACTGAAAACCACCGCCAACATTTGAGCCCTGATAAACATGAGAAAACAGCATTTTGTTTATGGCACTTGTTGATGCTCCGGTTGCTAATTGGAGGCTGTTTATAGCCTTCGCTCCAAATTACACACTGGCATGAAAACACACTCTATCAGCGTTCCCATCAAAGCCGACAGCAAACATTAATGTCCAGGGTTCTTGGTAAGATCTCCTCCCTCACAGGTTACATCTCTGAGGACTAATTTCATGCACTGAACAGAAACGATTAATTTGACATTTCTACACTCTTTTAATGCTTTTAGGTGACTAGCTCATTACAGGCCTAATTTTTTTCTCTCTTTTTTGTAGTAGCTATATCCTTTTGCAGCTTATCCAAATATTTACTTGCCTGTAATTTGCTCAAGTGCACGAGAGAGAGAGAGAGAGAGAGAGAGAGAGAGAGAGAGAGAGAGAGAGAGAGAGAGAGAGAGAGTCGTTGTGTAACTGCACATTTCGCCAAGGCTTGATATTATTTCGCTGTATTACATTCAAAACTGCATGTAGGATTTATATTTTTTTTACTTGATTTTTCAGACTGCTGACCAGAACAGAATGATGCTCTATTGTCCTATGCCTATAAGAAGATGTTTAAAGAAACAAAATTACTAAACAGGTTTTGATATCATATAATGTAGAAACTTTTACTCACTGGGCATTCTGTTGAATAAAAGTGACTTTAATAATCAGTGAATCACACAAATGTTAATGTTAGAAAATGTTAACATCCTCTCCTTAAAAGTAATTTAATAATAAGTATTGAAGGAATACTAAAAGAAAAACTGAAGCTTTACATTTACATAGAATGACACTGAATGATATGCTATGCTGTCAAGCTCTAAAAGGGCAAAACAGGACTGCAAAACATCATAAAATTAGTTTATATGACTTAAATAACCAGTAAATTGATTTACTGTAGTTTTTGATAATATTGTAAAATATATGTATATTTTTTACTTTTATGTTTTCAGTTTATTGTATTTATTTTAAATATTTTTTTGCATCTCATGGTAATTTTTATTTTTTAAATAAATGTATTTTTATTTTTTTATTATTATTATTTATTAGTTTTAGTTTTAGTTCCAGTTATTTTAATACTTCAAGATAAAAAGGAAAATGAAAAATTTTAATATGATTTATTTATTTATTGTTTCATTTTTATTTTATTTAAAGTAATAGAAAATGTTTTTTTAATGGTTTTAGATTTAGTTGACTAAAAACTTACATTATACATTTTTACATTATATTACATTATATTATATTATAATATACTACTGAAGTCACACAATTTGTTTTGTGTGAAACTAAATAAATTATGTTCTGAAAATCATCCCATTAGTTGCAGCTCTGGAGTAATGCATCATTTTTATTAAAACACAGTCACAAATTAAATGAGAATACGTAAATAATGACCAAAAGTCACTTTTTCAGGTGAATAATGCAAGGTTTTGCAGTCTTAGCAATGACATTTGCTATATCTTGCTATTCAAGTATTGTAATCTGACTTTAAATTTCTATTTTAGACATTCATATCAAAATCCCACATCAAGTGATACAGAAGGTTTGCATTGAGTAAAGTGACAAGAGCATCTATTTGTGTCGGTTCTCAACTTCACACTCTTTACTCACAGTATGTGTCCATCACACTTGACTGATCTGCTGGAGTTTACCACTTTACCATCAGCGGCTCATGATACGTCACTCGATATGTGAGCGCCCACAGCCTAGACACAAACTGTTCAGTGTTTGGATGTTCTTTCACCATCTTTGACTTTGATTGAGAAGCTACCGTTGGCGAGACAGTCTGCTCATAGTTTTATTCTATAAAGCCTTTATATATTTAAGTTTCTCAAATCTCTAAACTATCAACATGAACAAAACTTGTTCTTGTACACAATCTATACATGACTTCTGTCGTCTGATGGATAATTAATACTTTTTTAGCAAGTAAAATGCCTTTTAGTATGACTGTAAAAACGTTTATAAAGTAAACATAAGAATTCATTTTCTTGATTCATTTACTGGACTGAAGTAACTTAGGTTTACCTGATTATCCATACAGTACATCATTTTTTAAAATCATGTTTAATACTCAAAATTCAGATTGCATTGCATTAAATGTTTGGACCATAAAACTGAGCATTTAAAAATCATCTTACAACTGTAACAAGTGATATTTGTATCATTTTATGCAAATAGTCTGTTATAAAGATCTCATTGATTTGCATTACAAGATATCAGAATTTTATCCTTTTTGGTCATGCACATATGAGAATCTGCACGAAATTGCATATTTTGCTTTGTTCGGGCCTCTGAATAAAATGTAGATGCTTAATAAAAGAGTAAAAGCTTTACATGCTCTGTATCATATGTGAGCCATAAAAGCCTGATGTTTCAAATATGATGCTCAACAAAAAACTTATATGCACACTTTAAAAAAAAAACAGTTCAATTCAATAATTAAAAAAAATGATTACTATTATTTCATATATCAGGGTTAAATGTCATTTTGGCTTCAAAAATTAAATTTTTAAATCCATCTCTATGCCACTGCTTCCTGTTGAAACTCAGGCGCGATGCAATTATCTGATTGCGGCTCAAGCATTCCTCAGAAGAAATTAATAGAAAACTATTTTAAGACATTCTCATGTCCTCATACACTCCAAAAACAAACCTTGCCCCAAAGATAGCCAACATCAACAACAGCAGCAGCAGCGATACTGGGTTTGATCAAACCATCAGCACTGTGCTGCACGCAAATGCTACTTCAAAGGGCAAAATGCTAATTGTAGCCTTGGTTTTGCTCGTATCATTAGTCAGACAACACCCAGTAATCAACAGCACAATCCTCGTGTCACTGGGCTTCCGGTGATGGAATCCACATGCTCCTAACGAGCCCAATGTTTTTCACTGAATGTTCATCAGTTGAATTACATCAGCTAATGTGTGTGCTGTAACTGTTCATCAGTGTCAGCTTAAAAACAATATACTGGAGCAGTGCTGGATTCAGTGAAGGATGTTCATTCAGCTGTGAGAGCTGTTTTAGTCGATGAAGTAATAAAATGATGTGGTGCTTAAAGTGAGGGTTAACCCAAAAAATTGCTGGAAATGTACTCACCCTTAGGCCACCCAATATGTAGATGTTTGTTCTAACGTCCTCTTAAAGTTGCATCCTTGCTGAATAAACTATTCATTTTAAAAAGTAAAATTGACTGTAGTATACTTTTATAAAACCTAAACACTCTACATGCATGACTTTCATTCTTCCTTGAAACACAAAAGGAGATATTAAACAGCCTCAGTCATCTTTCACCATTACTGCATGGAAAAAAAGACACAATGTAGGTGTATGCCAAATTCTGGCTAACATCTTTTTTTTGTTCAGTGGAAGTAAGAAAGTTTCAATCAACATGACAGTGAGTAAATTATAATAGATTTTTCAATTTTTAGGTGACTATACCTCGTTTCTGTCTTTCAGCTTATGCAGCTTTTTGGCAGCAAAGTGTGCTTTATCTTAAAATGCACCATTCATAACCTCAAAATGTTAAATACAGATCCATATTGAATATTGTTCATATAGTGAGCATTTTTACTGGTGTCAGTGTCATTTCCACTCCAGGAGTCCCTGAAAGTCAGCTTACTAACGCAGATGGCCGCGAGTTTCCCTCCCACTCCCACATCCCATTTCCTTGTGTTTATCATCAGACGTTTGAGGGAAGGATGCTTCTTATATCCATATCCTCTACAGCTGCAGCATAAAGCCTTGCTCCACAGCTTTCTGAAATGGATCAAGGCTGCATGTTACACCCAACAGAAGTGTCAGGAACTTCTGTACTATAGGAAACTAGATGTGATAGTTTTCATACTTAAAGCTGTGAAAGGAATAATTTTAAGAGCTCAACACAACAACTTTTATGATGCAGAAGCCACTTTAGTTTTTGATTCTGAATATATTATTCAGGTGTTTTGTTATTTATTTCAGAAATCCTTCTGATATACAATATTCTGTCTGTGCTGGTCTGACTTAATCAAAATAGTGTTTAAAAATTACTTTCTGTTTTACTTTGTGTTTGTATAGACCATAACGCATAAAAGTGCATTAATGGGAACATTAAAGAAAGTTATTTTAAAAAGTAACTAAAAAGTTACTTTTAACAGCAATGCATTACTTTTGTTGTAATTAATAAACAAAGAAATTGAGTTACTTTAAAACCCACAGAAGAGATGGGAGTTCAAAGGAGGAATCTTTATATTACCAAACTGCAGGGAGAGGAAGAGTAGATATAAGTCATGATCTGCAAGATTAACCACAATCTGATGTGATCTGACCACCTCAGAGATCTGACCACCTGTTGAGCTGCTGCAAGAGCTTTTGGAGCACAGCAGCTGTGGTCAAAGAGTTCTTGTGTGTTCTGATCGGTGGTGGATGATGATGATGAGTGGATAAAAACTAGAGCAATCAAATAGTGAGAGAGTGATCTGCTCACCTGGTTATTTTCGTGGATGTTTCGAGTGGAAAACAGTTCGGAATGAAAATATTTGATTTGTTAACAACATACTTTTCGTACCTTAATTTCAGTAAATGTTATGAAATTAGAGAACTAAGCCAATGTCAGTTCGGAGCGTGAATCATTTGAGTCAGTTCGGGAGTTCGGAGCGTGAATCATTTTAATCAGTTCGGGAGTTTGGAGCGGGTTCGCGAATCATTTGAGTCAGTTCGGGAGTTCGGAGCGGGTTCGCGATTCATTTGAATCACTTCGAGAGTTCGGAGTGGAGAATCATTTGAGTCAGTTCGGGAATTCGGAGCAGCGAATCATTTGAATCAGTTCGAGAGTTCGTAGCGGGTTCGCGAATCATTTGAGTCAATTCGGGAGTTCGGAGCGGCGAATTATTCGAGTCGGTTCGGGAGTTCGTAGCGGGTTCGCGAATCATTTGAGTCAGTTCGGGGAGCGACTTCTCGGATCATATGAATCAGTTCGAGAGTTCGGAGCGGCGAATCATTTGAGTCAGTTTGGGAGTTCGGAGCGGGATCGCGAATCATTTGAATCAGTTCGAGAATTCGTAGCGGGTTCGCGAATCATTTGAGTCACTTCGGGAGTTCAGAGCGGCTTCGCGGATCATTTGAATCAGTTCGAGAGTTCGGAGCGGCGAATCATTTGAATCAGTTTGTCCAGTGTTGGGCAGTAACGGGTTATTAGTAACGTGTTACTTTTGACAGTAACTAATACTGTAACGCATTACTTTTTAAATAAATTAACTCCTTATCGTTACCATATGGTGCATTGTCCTTTATTTAAAAAAAAATTAATTAATTTTGACTGAAGTGCAGCCTAACCTGTTTGCAGCAACGCATTTTAAGATTGGTGGATGCCAACCACTGTAAACACGAAGAGGCACTGTGGGCATGTTTTCGTTTATTCAAGTATGTGCGGCAGTCATGGCGAGAGCAGCACGAGTTTCTCAAAGTGGAAATATGCTCATTATTTCACTTTAGTTGAGCATAAAGACAAAAACCTTATAGTCAAATGTAAGCTGTGTCTTTCTGGTTCGAATGTCCTATAAGATTTTGTAAACCGTACACTCAGTTTTTGAATCTTTACCCACGAATTCATAATCTGCGCGCACACTTTCGCAATCCGTTCCCATGTATTTGGAAACTGTAGCCCTCTCACGGATTCATGCAGCAAGCTCCTACGTGTTAACATACCGTTTTAATGAATATTATTACGTGGAATGGGTCTACAAACAGTTTCTCAAACAGGTGAAATGTTGTTGAAAACACGCAGCCTGTCTCTACACTGTGGAGTCGCCGGCTTTCAGTCAGCTGCTTAGCATGATAAAATAGATTTCATTTTTAAACAGCATTTATATATATCCGGTATACCTTATTAATACAGCCTAAAAATGCTTTAAATTATAGACATGCGATAGTGTATTATGTGTATGCCAAGTTAGAGATGGGTCTTTAATCTACATTTAAACTGACAGAGTGTCTCTTCCTCCCAAACAATGCTAGGTAGATTGTTCCAGAGTTTGGATGCTAATTAGGAAAAGGATGTGCTGCCCACAGTTGATTTTGATATTCTCTAGGTATTATCAAATGGCCGAAGTTTTCAGAACACAGTGGTTTTTAAGATGGAAAAATGTGGTTTTAAAAATGCTAGAAACATAGTTTTCAAAGAAAAGATTGCTATCAAATAGTACACCTAGGTTCCTAACTGATGACGAGGAATTAACAGAGCAGCCATCAAGTGTTAGACAGATTTTTAGGTTATTGTACAGTATGTGGAGGTTTTTGGTCCAATAATTACAACCTCTGCTTTTTTTATATATATATATAATTCTAAATGTATTCATCTGAAAGAAGACAGTTAAGTACATCTAGGATGGTTTGAGCGTGAGTAAATTATATGGAAATTTTCATTTTTGGGTGAACTATCCCTTTAAGTAGTTACAAAGTTCTGGGTCGTTGCTAGGGTGTTCTGGTGATTCGTCAGAGCACTTACTGAAGTAACAGCACGCATAATTTTAGTAATAATTCATGTCTGCATGGCAAGGAATGCATGACCAATTATCTAGTCAGCAAGTTATTTAGACAAGAACAGAATCTGTAAGGAAATGCCCATGTGTGAAAACCGTCCTCCTCGTGCATGAGAGGACTTGGGCTCTTTCATTCAGACTCTGGAGTTTTTCAGAAACAGGTTGAAACTGAAATAGATATAACTCATGTAGGTCTTTGTTTTGCCTTTGGCACAGCCAGTGCTTCTAAAGGCCACAGTTTCAGTAGGTGGCGCTGTTCATTCATCCAAACATGCTGACTCACAGATCGAAACGAATGGAGCAAAAGAGACAATAACTGCAGCCTTAAACCCTCAGTACAGCTGAAGGTGAAATTAACTGAATGTTCTCCTCAGAAGAGAAACATTATGTGCTCATATAAGCCAATACTTTACAAAACCCACAGCTCCTAGACCAATAGCTACTAACTCTGGTACAATGTATACCTTTTGGGAAAATTGCAGTCCGATTGGATAGTTAGATAGAGTAGAAGTAGACTTGGGAGTCAGGGCATGTTTTAAAAAGCACATTTCTCTTGGAAGAGCGAAAGTAACTTAACAGACATAATTGCTTTAATTTGATAGAGGTATATCTGACCACTTTCACTCCTTTTCAATTTAAAACTGTTTGAAATTGAATACTTGGTCAATGCTGATGACACTCTACTACATATTTCTTTGTGGCCTGATGAAACATACAAATTTACAAAACTAATGGAATGCATTGATATAAAAACCTGGATGACTAATAATTTCCCACTGATAAATTCTGAAAAAGCAGAGGTTAAAATTATTGGACCAAAAACCTCCACATACTGTACAATAACCTAAAACTCTGTCTAACACTTGATGGCTGCTCTGTTAATTCCTCGTCATCAGTTAGGAACCTAGGTGTTATATTTGATAGCAATCTTTTCTTTGAAAACTATGTTTCAAGCATTTTTAAAACCACATTTTTCCATCTTAAAAACTGTGTTCTGAAAACTTTGGCCATTTGATAATCTACCTAGCGTTGTTTGGGAGGAAGAGACACTCTGTCAGTTTAAATGTAGATTAAAGACCCATCTCTTTAACTTGGCATACACATAATACACTATCGTATGTCTATAATTTATAGGATTTTTAGGCTGTATTAATAAGGTATACCGGAACATAACATGTGCTCATTACATCGTAAGAAGAATACCGTCTACTCCTAATATGAGTCTCTTTCATTCTTTTCCGAGGTCACGGTAGCCACCAGATCCAGTCTGTATCCAGATCAGATGGTGGATCAGCATCTAGAGATCAGACCTCTATAGCCCTGAATGTCAGCGGAGACCACGTCAATAAAATGCGCCCCCAAGGTTTGTATCTCCCAAGGTCTTTTCACCATTTCTGTCACCGATGGAGTTTTAGTTCCTTGATTAACTGGGGACACTTGACTGACAGCACAGACACTACTGGAAGAGAACAGAACTGGATGAGGACATCACTGAATCATCAATGAACTGACTTTAGCTGAAAAACAACTTTGTTATTGTCTTCTTCCATTACTGACTAACTATTTTCCTTTTTAACATTGTAAAGCTGCTTTGACACAACCATTATTGTATGAAGCACCATACAAATAAAGGTGACTTGACTTAACTTAACTTGACCTACTCTGTATATACAAACCTTGGTTAAAATATTAAATTATCATTTTGTAGACTTTTCTGTAATTTAATTACAGTTACTTGTAATGTGGTTGCAGTAAATACTGAATAGACCACTGAACAAGTCTATATATAAAAAATTAATGAATTTATATTCAAATTTTACATCTAAGGTTAAAATGTATGTTTTTAATGTGAACTTCTCTCTTTAAATAGCTTGGTCAGTTAAATAATAGTATTGCTATTATTATTTTGCATGTTTTTCTTTTTTTTTTTTTTTTTTTTTTACATGTAGTGGTTTGAATAAATTCTAAGTCAATGGATGTGGAAAAAACAAGTCAAGCCCATTGCATTTTTGCATCCAGAATCATTTTACTGACAATTCACTTTTTGACTTGTTGTTTATTTTGTTTACAACAATGTATGTAGTTTGCCAGTGTGGAAAACCTTATTTCAGAAGTAATGAATTTCCCTTGACAATCACATATTGCACATAAAGTTTGTATACAATAATATGGTTGCTGTGATGCTAATCTTTATTCATTCGAAGTAGCGTGTTTATCCATCATGACACGAATCTGGAAACTTGTGTCATGCTCCTCTTTGAGAGATGCAGTGAATTGGTGAACACTATTGTTTCACTAAAACAGCCTCAGATGAGCGACCTTATTAGCTCAATAATGTTATTTAGTCTGTGGCTTTAGCTTTTCTGTGAATTTTATCAAACTAACCTTTGTTAATTACATTGCAGCTCTTGGAAGCAGATAAGGTGCTAATTGCTGTAGGTGACATTAGTGCGGATAGAGCATTTAATGGGCTCGGTGAAAGTCACACATCAGGTGCCTTGCACTGATCAGGAACATCAAGAACTGTTGTTTTAGCCTAGATGATAAAGTTAGAAGTGTTGCTAAGTCTAAAGGTGGGTTTTATAAGCCGTTCTCTTTCCACATGGCAAACAAGGACCATAGATCCGACTGGATTTGCTCTTTCATATTTCATATTTCAATTAATAGTCAAATTTGTAGCTCTCTGTCCTGCACAGGGAGTTTCTTCTCAGCACCGTGTAAATTTCACTGCATATATTTGAAATGTATATCTCAGTTGACTTTTGCATCGAGTGGCTGGTAGCTCGTCTTTTTGTTGTGCTGGGAAATATTAGGCTAGGAACTCACTTTATGATCCTCCTTGTCAGGTTTTGGCTGGGAACGAGAAAACAATAGTGTGAACTGTGGGCAACTCCCAGTCAGCGATATGACAAAATGCACCAGGAAACACCTCGTTACCTCTTCAGGAAATACCGATTTTCTCCTTCTTTTGAAACCACTAGACAAAATGTGTTTTTTGCATTACGAGGGAATATTGTTCATATACAAAAACATGGCAGGGCTCGCATTTTGATGACATTTTATAATGCAAATATTAAACAATTGTACAAAGCATCCCAAAGATAACAAAAATACAAAATAAAATAAAATGTACCCACTGTCATACTCTAATATAGTACATTACTCATATATATTCTAATTAAATCCATGTCAATCTTTTCTGGAAAACCAAGTCAGAAATAAACATGTAAATGAGACTCATTAAACAATGTGCTGGATCCATAAATGTCTGCAGTATTTGCACACAAATAATGTTGCATTGATACTAATTTGCATTAATTTTACATTTGTCAAATTAATTTTTCCATACATTTCTGCCATATGTATATAAACTGACAGTCACCACTGATAAGCTAGCCCTAAATATTGTAGAAACTTTATTTTTCTGTAAAGTTGCTTTGCAATGATTTGTATCGTAAAAAGCGCTATACAAATAAACTTGAATTGAATAGTAATATGTGCTATTACCTGATTTGCATCACCCTTTAGTGAATAATTTTCAGCATCATTACTCAGTCTTCAGGGTCACATGATCCTTTAGAAGTTATTTTAATATGCTGATTTGCTGCAGAATAACATTTTTATTATTCTCGATATTGAAAACAGTTTTGTTTTGTGTGTTTGGTCTGGATGCAGGAGAAAGAAGTTCAGGATTGATCGATTCGTCGGAGGCCTTTGAGCAGTTTTGCATTTTGCTCTGAAATAGTTATTTGACGAGGAACATTTTGAATAAGAGCTTGATTATGTTCCCTGGGTTGGTTGAGTACTTGGGTTGTTTTTGTAATTGCAGAACCTCTTTTGGAACGAAAGCAAGTAATCACAGTGCTTTATTCGTCAAGAGGACAGCTTGTGTCATTCATTTAAATAAAGGCTTCTGTATCTTTTATATTTTAGATTAAGAAAAATCAAATATACATCCATATATATTTACATACGTGTGTGTGTATTTATGCATTTTAATTATTTGCATATATATATATATATACATATGAATTATACTTAAGTATAATATGTTAACTCCATGTTTTTATACTAATGTGCAAAAGCACAAATGATTAAGCGGTTTGCCACCTGATGTTTCCACCTTGTTTCAAGTGCACATGACTGATTAATCCATGATCTCATCAGGTCATTAACAGTAGGTCCTAATATAATATCTGCCAAAGGTTTCTGTGTCAGTGCATGTCTCTCTCTCTCTCTAGAAGTCTGTATAAAGGTCAGTGTTATCTCAGTGTTTGTTTTGGTATATCTAATAGTGATTTCCCTCTGTAGCATCCGCAGGACGAACTCTCCACCCTTTTCAGTCAGGCTCAGAAAACTAAATTCTCTATTTCACCCTGACCAGCTGCTGATACTATATAGGTTGTGTGTGTGTGTGTGTGTGTGTGTGTGTGTGTGATTGGCAGCTTTATCAGTCATGTCTAATGTTGGTTTAATGATCGTTCCATCCACTCCATGAGCGTAGATGGACAGATATGTGTCCAAATCATGTGGGTCGCTGCCCTGTTGCAGGCATTTGATGTTTGTCAAGGACTCTTTTAGTCTTCAGAGAATGTTTACCACCCATTTTACTTCCATACCATGAAATATATTCTAATAAAACATGATATTCTTTGAAAAATAATGTAGAGTAGTTGTTTTTGTTTAACAAAAAAAATATATTACTCTTGTGGAAATGATTCCATGAGCTGACAAGGAAAGCTGTTTTATAACTGTAGTAAATTGATTAGGAAGACAAACATTGTTATTTGAAATAATGTTCACCAGGAATGTGTATTAAAGAGCAAGTTCACCAAAAATTTAAATTTTCTAAGAATGTATTCACCCTCAGGCTATCCATGATATAGATGAGTTTGTTTCTCTATTGAAACACATTTAGAGAATCTTAGCAATACATCACTTGCTTCACAATGCAGTGAATGGGTGCCATCAGAATACGAGTCCAAACAGCTGATAAAAACATCACAATAATCCACAATGCTCTAGTCCATCAATTAAGATCTTGTAAAGCATAAAGCTACATGTCTATAAGAAACAAATCCATAATTTTAACTTTAAATCAGGGGTCTCCAAACTCGGTCCTGGAGGGCCGGTTTCCTGCAGAGTTTAGCTTCAACTTGGAAGTTGCTAGTATGCCTAGTAAGATTTTAATAAGACTTAGTAAGGTTTAGATGTGTTTAATTATGGTTGGAGCTGAACTCTGCAGGACACCGGCCCTCTAGGAGAGATTTTGGAGACCCCTGCTTTAAACTGTCACTTCTTGACAAATGACTTCTCTAATGAAAAAGTGCATCTCGCTTGTTGTACTCTCACATCATAATCCACCAACATATTTATACTGTATATGTAGGTATGAAATTACATTATTATAAAATGTTCAATTTTGGGTGAACTATCTCGTTAAGAAAGTAGGTCCAGTACACAGTGAGGATGTTGACTACAGGAGGTTTTGAAACAAACCCAATGTGTGGATAACCTACTAACCTATGCTGTTTTTGCTTTATCGTTATAATAAGCATAAATTAAATCGATTTCTTGGTGCGTTCTGATTTGCTACTCACATAAAGACACTTCTGAATGTGGCAATAGAAATTAAACAGTTTATCAAACTCATGAGTCACTTTACAAAAGATTATTCATTATGAAGTGTCTGCTTTTCTGTTTGCTGATGTCATTAGTGGTATTTGTTAAAGAAAGCAGCTATTGCTCATGTAAAGCCTATGCAAGTATGAGTTTGCATTCACAGCCTAGCATTGTGGCAATTCATTTCGGGGCGGGCACTGTTAAATTGAGTTTATATATTGAAGCGTGTTGATTACAATGTGCAACTGCACTGGAAGGCATGACTGTGTTATATTTAGGAGATCTCAGTGAAAACATGCCATCAGCATGCATACTTAAAAAAAAAAAAAAAAAAAAAGAAGAAAATTATTTTGTCGAACCATGACAGTTCATGTAATTCACATGAATGGCCCTTTTAAGGAGGAACTTGGTGAGAGAAGCTTCCGTTTCTTTGGATGAGAAACTTTGAAGCGGTGTGCAGTCTCTCATCTTTGTGAGACAGTGGAGTTTGTTGCCATGGCAATGGAGGAAGAGAGAGAGAGAGAGAGAGAGAGAGAGAGAGAGAGAGGGAGAGAGAGAGAGAGGAGCATTGAAGTGCGAAGTGCAACGCCGCTGTCACATGATGCCACAGCTGTTACCACGGCAGATTACTTGTATTCAGTATTTTGATATGAGTGAAATCAATTGGGTGTTAACCTCGATGTGCATTTTCTGAATTTCGATCAAATAGACAGTAAAAAAATATATTTTGATAAAAATTATTTCCTGCTTCAGATCATATCATTAACCTTTTGTTTTTAAACCACCTTTCATGTAGAGACACTTTTTTTTACCATCCAATCCGAAAGGTACATTATTATTGAAAAGGTGGGGATTATAAGATATTTTATTTAAAGAAATTATTACTTTTATTATGTAAATGTGTATATATATATATATATATATATATATATATATATATATATATATATATATATATATATATATATATATATATAGAATGATTAGAATGATTTCTGAAGGATCATGTGACAGAAGACTGTAGTAATGATGCTGAAAATTCAGCTTTACATCACAGGAATAAATTACAATTTAACATATATTACAATAGAAAACATATATTTTTCTATGTAAAATTTTAATTGTAATAACATTTCAGAATTTAATCATCTTAGATCAAATATATGTAGCCTTTGAGAAGGATAATAAATTATTTCAAGAACAAAAAGTAAAAAATTGTAAAAAAAAAAAAAAAAACCTTTGATAGAAAATGTTCAAACTGAGATCTCTGCCTTTTCTTCTCTTGGCAAATCTGAGCAAAGTTTGAGACATTGTTGAGATAAATCCGAAACTCTAACAGAGACACGTCTGAGGTTTTTTTTTCTCAGAAGTAACATTTGATGAGAAAGAGACTTACAGTCTCCTATCTATCTATTTAGTCTCGGAGAATGACTGAGATATGAAAGACCTCATTGTGACTTTTCTTTCTGTCTGTGACTGTTAAGATGAATATCATGATCATTCACAGACTGATGAGGATGTTGGCATTCCTGTTATGATATATCTCAATGGAACATTGTTCCTCGTGAATTGCTTTTCTGTCCATGCCAGTTTATTCCCTCATATGATAATGAACACAGTCATGTGGCGAGCATCTCAAGTCAGCAGATGTTTATGAAACGGCCACTATCTTGATTCTCATGAAAACACTGCTATTGTGAATAAATGTAAAAATACAAAGAGTAAATGTTGTGGCTCCTGAGGTCCCACTCAGTTCATGTGTGTGAAGTCTTGGGAATTTCTGAAACGTAATTCCTTTGAAATCTGAAACTTTTAACATGGCTCCACGGCCCCTATGACTAAACTAAATGACTAAACTAGCCTGACTAAAGCACCCTGATGTGACAGAAACATTGATGTCAGAGAGGAGGAGGGTAACAGGAGATCTGTGACAGCAGCTGAGAGAGACTTCACATCCTCCTCAAACCCATCTGAACTGAAGATCCATGACTGCTCATCTGTTTTTTTTTTCCTTGAATGTTCCATGTTGTCCTTTTGCAAGCATTGTGGGAATGTTACGTTTTAACGTTCTCTGAATGTTCTGAAACAATGAGTAACAACAAGTAACATTATCCAACTAAATGGTTGAGAAAAACACTCAATGAACAGTTTGTAAATGACGTTATCATGCTAATGTTTTGAGATTGTTATCAAAGACCAGATAACATTAAAGATGCCGTATGGTTCCCTTTTAAAACAAATATAATTATTTTTACACGAATGCTTAAAAATGGCATAAAAACAACCAGATATTTGTGACCCTGGACCACAAAACCTTAAGTGTATTTTTTAAAGTCTTTTATTGTCAGATTACTGTGCAAAATTATGGGATAGTATTTTTGTCACACTGCTTCCGTCCAACCATACTCCTAGTGTTAATTTGCAGGTCGTGTAAAAATGTAGTTAATTGTTAAATGTAATAATTTTCTTCCAAATACGATAATTTTGAACTTCAGCTATTTCATTTTGTTTATTTTTCATTACAATTTATTCACTTTAAATAAATTATAATAGATAAATATAGGATTAAAATGAATTGTAGTTGCTCAATAGAGATTTTATATTTGCGCGCATGCCGAGGCGCGGGTTTGCGCGCTTCGGATGAGCGCAAGCACAAATCTTCTCACTGCGCGCGCGAACTCGCTGCCTCTGGCTCTTAAATGTTTAAACTGACAAAGCTTAAATGAGTTTACTTTAAACACAGATATCAGCACCCAGGTGATGACGGAATAAATTACTGCTCATATACACCATTCGCGTTGAACAAGAGTGAATGATTTGTCCAGAGGTGTTTTTTTTTTCATGTTTTTGTAATGTCTGGGAAGCCAGAATGCGCATGCATCAATAGAAACATTTATTAGCTGACACCTGTTTTTTTACGTGCCATTTATATTACAGATGATATTACAGATGCTTTGTCAGATTTAGGTTGAAGCGCGTGCCGAACCGTGGTGAACCGAACGGGGTATTTTTTTTTTAGCGAACCGTGCCATCCCTATTACCTCAATAATCAATCAATTACAGGCCTAAAACAATCATGCCCGAGCAGATGGGTATTAGCAGGCCCGTCGCAACAAGGCAGGCAAACCAAGCAATTGCTTGGGCCCCAAGACAACGACTGGTTAAGAATAAAATGCAACGACACTGTGTGAGCGCCCCTTTGATCGTCAATGCAGTAACATGTAATGACACTGTTATCGGGATCTCCCTCAAGGGGGCCCCTCTCAGTTGTCGCTGGCAGCAGCAGGCCAACCAAGTCAAGTGATCTCTGCTTTTTTTTTCGAACGGAAGGAATATGGTTACTGTAATATGTTTTTTTTTTTTTTTTTTTACGGGATAAGGAAAACGCAGATCAGAAATCGCAGACTGCAAGGAGTCAGCAGTGTTTTGATTTGAGGGCTCAGGCAAACATAAAGAGAACGTCGTGGCGTGTTTCGATTGCAAGAATCGCGGAATCCAGTCATAAAAACGGAATTTACAGTTTAACGCAGAATGACACGTAATTTGCCCAATTTTGAATGAATGAATTAAAAATAGGTCATTGCGCTTACATCAAACCACGATACGGACTAATATCTGTAAATATTAAGCAGGAACAGTCTGTTTAAATATGAATCCTGCATGTTCTGCGTGTCTCTGTTAATGAAAGGAGCAGAAGCGCGTCTTCCTTGAAGACGCACTGAAGCGCGCGTGACGCTCGCGGTGATTTCAGTCTCGCGTCTGATGTCTCACTAAATAAGAATGTGAACACATGAACAACATCTACAGAACTGCTCTTAACAAAAACTTTAGTTTGCTTAATTTTCAATAATTAAAAGATAAATTAATGTTTGGTGTTTAATGTGCATCTCAGAAAATGCTTTATTTAAAAACCCACCTGAATGGCACTTAAATGCACTTAATTCATCTGTCAACTTTATTGTCATTGTTCAAAGTACAAGTAGTAAAGACAGAGAAACAATTATTAATTTTTTTTTTTATGTATGCATTGCATTCTATGCATTTAAAGAAAAAATCTAAAAAAGGAAACTTAGTTGTTCATTTAACGCACCCCTGAGCTGGTAATAGTTACCTCTTTCAATATGCTAACAGTGAAATGGTAAAACGTACTTCACAGGTAATTTCAGATTTTTGTTTCAATTATTTCCCAGCTACACCATCAACTTCATCCTCGACATCAACAGATGCATCACTTCTCAGTGCTGATTTTTCCTCTATAAAGCATAAGGTACCACAAGCTCTATAATTATAGCTGATATCCTGCACAGCCCAGAGTTTAAACTAAGTATGTGCCGTCATATTATTAGAAGAAGAAAAAAACAGTGCAAATCACTATTGAATTCCCACCAAACAATTTTTTCAAGCAGTATTTGCACTGTAAACTTTTTTTTAAATTATATAAAGTGCGGGTGAACTTAAACTGTATGGCTATGCTGTGGTTCCTGTAGGCTTTGCGTGTGTGTTTGTGTGTGTGTGTGGGGGGGGGGGGGGTGTTGGGGCCGTCGGGGGGCCTCTATGTCCATTTTGCTTGGGGCCCCCAAATTCCTTCAAACGGCCCTGGGTATTAGTAGGCTACATCTCATCACACCGTCCCCCGCGTCTAAATCAGTTGTATGGTCTGGTTTTCAGTCTAAAACAGTTGTGTCAAGTATACATGTCTCGTCTGTTTCGGGAGGTGCGTGCGTAGTCAGCGGAGGCTCGCACCTCCCAACTCACACCGGAGGCTCGCACCTTTTTTCTCAGATTTTGAAAAATCTTCGCGATCGACCTAAAATGCTTCCAAGATCGACTTGTCGACCGCGATCGACGGGTTCGTGACTCCAGATATAGCGACCAACTTTTTTTGAGCAAGCATTGATTATGCGTGACACAGTCTCAATTTGTGGGACGCATGTATTGGGCTTCAAACGCTGTGCGCGCACGCGCTACGCGGGACGGGTGGTCACCCTACCTGGTTCTAGGGTGAGTGGAGATCCGCGGCTTAGCCCAGAAAAATCCATGTATGTGACTTTTTATCTTAATAAATCAGAAAGATTTACCTTATTTAAAATATACAAAAACAATAAAAACAAAAACAAATTTAAAACATTTTATTTAAAGTATTGAGGAAAATACATTTGCTTTTTGCAAACAAAAATTAAGAACAGCGCGAATGCAATGATTTTGCAATACATATTTTCCATGGTCATATCTATTCATTTATTTGCAACGCTGCTTTTATTTTGGGTGTCAGTCTAGTTTGAGCTTGCAATACCATTTTTCCTTTGCGCTTCACTTTTCTGCACGTCACTCTTTGTGGCACCGTTTTTGAAGTGGGGGCGGAGTCAATGGACGGGGGCGTGTACAACATGCCTCCATGGAAGTGACGTCATCGGCCCGAGACGCAGCTCACTGATCCAGGTCCTGTCATGATGAGCAGAGACTTTCGACTGGATCGTTTATTTTTATTCAGTAGCATTAAAACATTCATTTTTTTGTTTTATTTACTTTATTAACATGTATGTGTATTAGCAGAGTTTGCTCAAGTTAAATAAGTTGTTAACATGAACATCTGCTGTTTATTTCTCTCAATGTGCACACTTTTATAGCATTATGTGTATTGGGATCAAATCCCAATTTCAAAAACTCAAAATCATTTGAGTCAGTTCGGGAGTTCGTAGCGGGTTCGCGAATCATTTGAGTCAGTTCGGGAGTTCTTAGCGGGATCGCGATTCATTTGAATAAGTTCGGGAGTTCGTAGCGGGATCGCGAATCATTTCAGTCAATTTGGGGATAGCGAATCATTTGAATAAGTTCGGGAGTTCGTAGCGGGATCGCGAATCATTTGAGTCAATTTGGGGATCGCGAATCATTTTAATAATTTCGGGAGCTCGTAGCGGGATCGCGAATCATTTGAGTCAGTTTGGGGATCGCAAATTACTTGAAACAGTTTGGGAGTTGGAGCGGGATCGCGAATCATTTGAGTCAGTTCGGGAGTTCGTAGTGGGATCGCGAATAATTTGAGTCATTTTGAGGATCACGAATCATTTGAGTCAGTTCGGGAGTTCGTAGCGGGTTCGCGAATCATTTGAGTCAGTTTGAGGATCGTATATTCATAACTGTATATGGATAGGCATTTGTAACTAATTTAGTAGCTAGTTATAATAACATTTTCCACGCTTGTTTAGGTGTGAAATGTGAACTCGTATTTTTTGTTTTAATGATGTGCCTTTTAACAGTATCAAGTATATACAAAAACTAAACAAATCGTGCCTAAAAAGTGCATGCATCTAGGCTAATATAAAGTTACATGATGAAGTCATACTAGTGCGCATTGCGTGTGCATTTTGAGTGCGTTCTTTCACTGCATTATTCGGTGTATTCAAATGAATTTATGAATGCATGTCAATGATCACAAAATTCAAGATATGAACCTTTGTGCCAAAAGGGTTCTTTCTTGTCATTATAGAACCTTTTTAGCATGAAAGGTTCTTTGGAGTTGAGTAAAGAACCCTATGGTTCTATATAGAACCCCAATGATCCCTTTCTTCTAACAGTTTGTTGTCATAAGCAGGGTTGGTTCTACGGTGAGTGGATATCCATGTGACTTTTTATTTTAATAAATCAGAAAGATTTACCTAGTTTAAAATATACAAAAACAATAAAAACAAATTTAAAACATTTTATTTAAAGTTTATCCCTTGTATCCTGACACATATGCTGATGTTGTGTCTCTATCTCACTTTCTTTCTTTTTTTTTAATATAAAAGTTACAGATACCTGAAGTAAGCTGTTGTATCTTGGCATTCAAGTGTTTTGGCTGGGGGGTTTTACTTCCTTTTTTTAAGAAGAAGAAGATTAATTTTGAAATATCCATTTTAATTTTCGAATAAATTGATCTAGTAAAATACTACACGCCAACAAACCGCCTGCCTCCAAAAGATCTCAATTCATTGGCTGGATCGTACAGACGCTCATCGATGGTTGGCCAGTTTACATGTCAGTCATAAGCACTAGAATCAGTGGGCGGTTTTCGTTGGGTGTGAATGACAACGCGTACTTACTTGGGTAAATTGACAGACACTGTGGACTTGAGTCGAGAGATATTTATTTATTTATTTAAATTCTAATATAAATTACTTTATTGGGCATGAAAACTCATTGATGGCATGGTGGTAATAAAAACATTCGGGGCTTTACTGAAAACATTCGGGGCTCCAGCCCCCTTAGCCCACCCCTAACGCCGCCACTGCCTGGCACACCCGTCTAGAGTGTGTCCACCTTTGTGTGTGGGTCCATGTACATGCTGAATCGACAGGTAAAAAAAGCCTCAAGTCCCAATATTAATTTATCACCAATTAACTGTTTGACAAACACTTCCTGCTTCGATGTCCAGATCTGAATTTAAAAAAATCTCGAACATGCTACGAAGTCCCGATCTGAATCAACCGAGTCGCGAACAGGCTCCGAAGTCCCGATCTGAATCAACCGAGTCGCGAACAGGCTCCGAAGTGCCGATCTGAATCAACCGAGTCGCGAACAGGCTCCGAAGTGCCGATCTGAATCAACCGAGTCGCGAACAGGCTCCGAAGTGCCGATCTGAATCAACCGAGTCGCGAACAGGCTCTGAAGTGCCGATCTGAATCATCCGAGTCGCGAACATGCTCCGAAGTGCCGATCTGAATCAACCGAGTCGCGAACATGCTCCGAAGTGCCCATCTGAATCAACCGAGTCGCCAACAGGCTCCGAAGTGCCGATCTAAATCAACCGAGTAGCGAACAGGCTCCGAAGTGCCGATCTGAATCAACCGAGTCGCGAACAGGCTCCGAAGTGCCGATCTGAATCAACCGTGTCGCGAACAGGCTCCGAAGTGCCGATCTGAATCAACCGAGTCGCGAACAGGCTCCGAAGTGCCGATCTGAATCAACCGTGTCGCGAACAGGCTCCGAAGTGCCGATCTGAATCAACCGTGTCGCGAACAGGCTCCGAAGTGCCGATCTGAATCAACCGTGTTGCGAACAGGCTCCGAAGTGCAGATCTGATTCAACCAAGTCGCAAACAAAAAAAAAATATATATATTTTAAGTAAACAATAGCCCAAGTTTAGTAAACATTTTTTATTGAGACTATAAATAATTCTGCATCTATTTTTAGGTGTGCCAGCTGCCACTGTGGGTGGCACAGGCACACCCGTGGCTATGCCACTGATATTACTAATCAAAAATTACGTTTTTGGATATTTATGTTGGGAAATTTACAAAATATCTTCATGGAACATGATCTTTACTTAATATCCTAATGATTTTTGGCATAAAAGAAAAATCTATAATTTTGACCCATACAGTGTATTTTTGGCTATTGCTAACAATATATCCAAGAGATTTAAGACTGCTTTTGTGCTCCAGGTCCACATTTAGGAAACATGCTTAGTTCACGTACTTGTCTATCAGAAAAACAATGCTCCAGCCAGTTATTCTACTTTGAAATGTGTGTTCTGTGTCAGAATGCCACTGCTTACATGATTTGTGTTCATGTTGTGACTGCAGGGGTGTTGTGAGATTGTTATACTGTTGTTTGTGAGACTGGGAAACACTGATGCCAATGGCAATTTCAGATATTATAATTTTTAATTATGCATTTATTTGAAGCATTGTTACCTGATGCTCAGTTTGAACCCCTTTTGTTCTGACCATTGCATTTAGTCAATTATTACTGGTCAGTTTGCACAATTGAAATCAGACCTTTTCTGTTGTATTAATAAGTTTCTTTAGTTTTCAGTATTTACTGTGTACACTTAGTGCTTTCTTAAAACCTTATTATCCACAGTGCTTTTCAGTTGGAGGTCAAAACATTATTGTAGTATCTAACAGATGGTTATTCACAGGTTATTTTACTCTAACATTAACCATGTAGGGCCAAAAATGAAATAATAGCCAGAAAAATATTTTTATTTATTTATTTTTTAGAAGGAATTTAAATATTGAATTTGTGTTGAATATCCAGTTTGACACACCAGTCTTTTATGGCTCATTTATGATATAGTGATAATATGAAGTTCAAACTCGAGCTTCTACCTATCAGATATGATGCAGTATGCTTTATAGGGTTAACTAGCTATAAACATACTGCCACTTCAAACCATGCTCCGCTATGACAGACAGTGATAAAACAAACCAGCACCCTTTTGGCAACACTGAGAATACATCATGATTTGTGCTTGCAGTTGGATGAAGTATGTATCAAGACATGGAGTATGATTACTGTCATAACTACAGTAGACATACAGGATCCATTTGAACAATCATCTCATTTATTCTGCACTCTCAACAGCGAATCGTTTATCTCTATCTAACATTAGTATTCAAATGCATTCAGAGCTGTTGGGTGACACTGCAAGATCATTCTTCATGCTTTATTCTTTTTCAATTATTCAATTATTCTTAAACAGCTTTCTGTATGTGTTGAATGTAATGATGTGTAAAAGCTTCATATGAAATGACTCTGCGTCATGAACAGCGCGGTTCATAAGTTCATGTGTGTTCTTTTAGAACTGCATAATGATAAAAAGTGATGCTCTGAAATGTTTGGGGATGAATAATAAATTGAACAATCCCTAGTTTTGTTACTGTTTTATTAGTAATATTAGAGAATTTGGTTAGAGAATTTATTTCACACACTTCATCATTTTAAAGACAACATTAACAATAGTTACAGAAAGGTTAATGTGTGTTACATAGTTACAGAAAGGTTAAGGACTGAGTTTCAGAATGTAGTGTTTGTGAATCAAATCATCAGCAGTCATGTGACTCATGTGTGTCATGATAGACCGGATGTCTTTTTCATTCATGATTTAATTCATTCATTCATTCATTCATTCATTCGTTCAAAACATACTGTATTCAAATTTGGATTTCCTGATTTATTCCCCAAGTAGTTTAATGTTCACAAATATTATAAAATAAAATAATTCACAAAACCACAGTTAAAATAAATAAATACATAAATTAAATCATACTATTGTCAATTTTGCAATATTTATTTCATACATGCTATGCGTACAATTTGAAATAAAATTCCTGGTATTTAAAAAAGAACAGTAAATATTCACAAATCCGTTGTAAAAACTTTTAAAGGTCAAAGATTTTAATAAAATCCATATTAGTGTCGTTTTATTGATATTTATTTGATGTATGCTGTATTCATATTTTAATATTTACAAATGTGTAAAATCATAATAATTTCCACAGATTTGTAAAAATAAAATAATAAAATGTACAAATATTTGTTTAATATGCTGTATTCCAGTTCGGATTTCTTGTTTCTTTTTAAGTTTAATATTCACAAATCTGTAAAAATATAATGATAATTGTAAAATAAAATGAAATCCATTTTACTGTCAGTTTATAGATAATGTGTGTAATGATTGTAAACAGGCCCAAATGACCTAAACTGACCCCACAGTGAGCACAAGCAGTGGTTTCAGTTGAACCTGACCTCAGCTGAAGGTAACCCCAGGGCTTTTCCCACACTGTCAGTGAGACCCGGGCACTTGATCCTGGAAATATAGAATGCATCCCTTGTAAAAACATACAGAAACAGGAGAAGCTGGGCTGTCCTGTCTGAGTTTCAGGCCCGACACGACGATGTGCAGCTGGTGTTTTTATGCCATCTTATCTGCAGTGACCGAGAGTGAGATACAACCTCTCTTTGTTGTGCACCGAGAGCAGATGTTTGCAGATATCACAGCGAGATCGTGACATAGTGTTGCTTTCAGCTGTGAATTTAAATGAAAATGCTTTGAAAGTGGCAATACACCCCTCACCTGCTTCAGACTCTCTTTCTGCTGCTTTTGCAATATTTAGTATACACTCCACGATGTGTGCATTTTCTGTATGCATGAAGTATCTGCGATGACATGCTTTGTTTGCAGAAATTATGCAGCACACTGCATGCAATACATCATCCAATGATACATTGCACTTATCTCAGTTTTGTATTTCCAGCATTAAGAACTGAAAGTGATATCACCTCTCTTTCACTCTTTATATGTGTATATTTCTATTTAGCTTTATTTATTTTTTATTTCAGTTTTTACTGTGGTCTGCCTGTGCACGGTCATGTGATTTGGAGGAGGCGTGGCTTTGGAGAGAGAACCATTTCAAACCATAAAGTAATAGTTTACCAAAAAATGATAATCAGCTGAAAATGTACTCACCCTGAGGCCATTGAAGATGTAGATGAGTTTGTTTGTTTGTTCATCAGAACAGATTTGGAGAAATTTAGTATTCCATCACTGTCTCACCAATGGATCCTCTGCAGTGAATGGGTGCCGTCAGAATGAGAGTCTAAACAGCTGATAAAAACAACACAATAATCCACACCACTCCAGTCCATCAGTTAAAGTAAAGCCAAAAGCTTTGTGTTTGTATGAAACAAATCCATCATCTGTTCCCATGAAGAAACAAACTCATTTACATCTTGGAAGTCCTCTGGGTGAGTACATTTTCAGCAAAACGTACATTTTTAAATGGTTTTATTAATTTAAAGAGCTAGAAACCATATATATAGATATAATTTTTTTCCCCAGAACTTTAGGTCTTTTGTAATAAGAAAGAGGTTTCTTTGCTCAACTTATTGTGCTACAAATAACTTTTGAGGCTGAAGTTTCTGCTGCTCTGTGCTCTTATCTGTTCTGGTGTTTGCTGGTAAGCAGTTTGCTGAGAATTTTCAAGGCCTCTCTTGATGTTCCTCCCGCCCGATGGAAACGGCCTTACGATTGGATTTTGCTGCGCTCAGCGTTTGGAAATCACCGGCGCAGTCAGAGAGTTTGAGACTTGATAAGCTCACGGGCCTCTGATGCTTTAATCAAACTCTTTACAGAGTTTAATTTCAGATAAGATACCATGTGCTCAAGTGTGACTTATCTTGAACGGAAGCAAGGAAAATAGTAAATCAAGGTAATTTGGGGGTTATTGTATTCATGTGTTGCATGCAGCAAAACATTTACATGCATATTGCTGTTCTTTACTGGAAATACTGGACATGATTTTCACATTACGCTGCATTTTATTTTACTATTCACCATGGTAATTTAATTAACTCTAATTCTTATGCATGTTTTTAGTGCACAAAAGTGTAGGTCATGTTGATTCATTTTCTTGTTTGTACAAAACTAGTTCATTGAAATTAATCATTTGCATCTCATAGTACTTGTGTTCGGAGATTTCAATGAATAAAATTTATCTCAATAAGCTGTTTATATGACCTAGAATTCTGTAATATAATAAAATTGAGATATTAGTGTGCACGCAAGCATGTCACTGTGCATATTATGTTATATTAGCATAATAATAATTATACTCTGCATTATTTCCTGTCTGTTTCACTGTATATGATGTTATGGCAGTGAAATGCATTAAGAATGCTGCTGCATCTTTTTTTATACAATTACAACTGGTAATGAATGTAGTTGATGGAAGAAAAAAAATATAATAAGACATTTGTTTGGTTTTTCAACCAATTTCCACTCTCATCTGCAATTAAAATGAGGAGGATTTAATTGCGTTTGCATCTAAACTAATATTTTATTCCCTCTTTTTTTCTCTCTTGTATGGCAGTTTCTTACAGGAGGCTGTATGTAAAAGAAGAGTATTGCAGCATGAGCGCTGAGCATGTCACAGATGCACCTGCAGCGGCCGCAGGAAGCACACACAATAGAGTTTGTGTCAGCTCTAAGCATCCTGCGTGCTTCCTGTCCGGGAGGAAGTTAAGATCCCTTTGGATCCGTGCACATGCACATTAACATCCCTTTCACACATTTACAAACACGTAAGCTTAACGTCAACAAGAGAATTCTTTCTTGAGGCACATTCCTGTTCTTATCGTGCATGAATACTCAGTGCACGTTTGTGTCAAAATGTTATAATTCTGAAACAGCATTGCTTTTCAATACCTCTTACTTTTCATTACTTTTCACTGTCCAATCAATTCTCAAAATTTGTTGAAAATGTACTCACCTTTGGGCCATGCAAGATTTGGAGGAATTTAGCAGTACATCACTTAGCAGTTTATCAGTTAACATCTTGTGAAGAAAAAAGCTGCGTGTTTGTAAGAAACAAATCCATTGTTAAGGTAGTTTAACTTTAAACCTTTGTTTCTGGTCAAAATATGACCAGAAACAAATGAGTCCATAATAACACTTGACCTCAAGTGAAAGTAAAGTCCTTCCCCTGTTGTCCTCTCACATTAAAATCCACTGACATATTTGTTTAGAACTGCTTTGGACTGTTTTCCCTCATAAACATTGCTTGATCTGTGCATAGTTTTTTTTCTCTTGATTCAGATTCAGGTCTTTATCACTGAAAAAATCAATATTATGAATAGAGGACTCGCATTTTTGTCATAGCCTTAATAATGGATTAGTTTCTTATAAAAACACAGCTTTTCAACTTGCAAGATGTCAACTGATAGATTAGACTGCTGTGGATTACTTGTGGATTATTGGGATGTTTTCTCAGCTGTTTGGACTCTCATTCTGACGGCACCCATTCACTGCAGAGCATCCGCTGGTGAACAAGTTATGTAATGCAAAATTTCCCCGAATTATGTTCTGATGAAGAAAAAACTAAAACTTCAGAATCTTGGATGGCCTGAGGGTGAGTATATCTTCAGCAAGTTTTCAGAAGAAGTAAACAATTTGCTCTTTCATGTTGACTGAAAGGGAACTTACAATAAAAGAGCGTCATAAGTGCTGGATGTGCATCACTGATTTTAAATGCTCTTCATATTTAGGTGTATTACAAAACTAATTTGGCACAAGCCGATTTCGGTTCCAGTTGGACGGGCAGCTTCCAGTCTGAGCAGTTATTGATTTTTGTCTGGCCTTTTAACACAGTAGCACAGTTTAAAAACAGAGAGGTTGCAGGCCAGATGGAGTAATGTGGTGTTTTGGTTTTCTTGTCACGGGATTTGTATTTGGTCATTTTCTATTTGTAGTCCACATGTGTCCACAGAAGTAGGAAGTGACCTTCCAGTCCTGGAAGGGACAACAGCAACACTCAAGGAAACGTCATGATCGTCACTCTCTCCTGCTGTGTGAAAGAGGCTTCCAGTCAATATTTGTATTGCTTTAGTAATTATAATGCCCTATTGATTTAATGCAGGTCCAATGCCTTGAATGAGATGCACAATATGTAATTTTATATTCTGATGGAGGGCATGAGCCGCTAATAGCTCGCTGTCATCAGTGAAACAGAGTTATAAAATGTTCTGGAGCAGGATCGGTCAAGCAAACCAAGCGAGACGGATGTTCTTGTGATGTAACAGGCTTTAGTTTGTCACCTTTTAGAAATCACCTTGACTGAAAGGCTTCAAAAATGTAAATTAGAGGTTTCAGAAAGGTGATGTAACACTGTTGAACTTATGTGTGTACTCAGGTTCATGGGACATTAATATGATGTATAATATTATATGTAGCATTTTTTTTTTTTCTAGTGCATGATTAAATGTCATTTAAAAGATCATTCGTTTTTCCTTTTTAAAAATATTTCTATTTAGTTTTTATTTTATTTATTTTTCAGTGTTAATAATAAGTAAATAAATAAGAAATGTTGCAACTTGCTAAAACAAAATAAGTTTTATATAAATGTAAATATATTTTATTTTATTATTATTATTAACAAAAAATAGATGTATCATGCTTAAATCATTTAGATTCAGTAAGTTTTACTGAACATAAAGTGTTGTCTGTGTGTCTGTTACTTATGTTGTTTTATAAAAAGCATACAGTGTGAAAGATAATGTTGATTATATTTACAGTAGGTTTAATATTTTCAGTGTTTGATTTGCATTTGAACACAAATATGGGTTTGGTGCTGATGCTTCTGCCTGCTTATTGAATACTGCAACCTATTTTTTTGGCCACCAAAATAAATATGCTGCTTTTGTGTGTGACGTGTAACAGGTCTATTGTTTTGCTGTCTTAAACTAGAGCGATTTCCTTCTGGAGATGAAAAACGAGTTTCTAACAGGCACACTTCCAGTTGACCCAGGTGGATTGGGTTTAATTTTCAGCCTTTACCATTTAACATTTCCTGAAACTCTATCACTTTTGCAGTGTGCTCTGCCTCGGTTTGGGCATGTACATGCACAGGGCATTGAGTGCAGAGTCTTTGAAAGCACACTGATTATTTCATTACGTTCTGGTATAATGGCCAGATCTTGTGATGCATCAAACCTCAAGTGTTCCTGAACTACTCTGAATCCACTGAAGATCTTTTGTAATGTCCACCTCATTGATGTACTCTAATGAGACGCATGTTCTAATGCAGCAGAACACTATAAGATCTTGGCAGTATCTAAGATAAGCTTTTGTTCTGAGAGTTTCATTACTGGATTCAATGAAACATTCATAATAGGGTCATTTATCTTTTCAGTGGGCTGTCAGCTGGGATTTTTGATTCCAGCCTAAAGATGTTTTATCCCCGTCCACGTGTGCCAGAACAGAACCCAATAATGAAAATATTCTCCAGTCTTTGGTCTTGCTGTATATCATTTATTATTATTATTTATTTTGTTAGTGTTGCATGCTATTCCTCATGCTTGGTAAAAGGAATAGTTCACCCAATAATTTATATTTGCTGAAATCTCAAGACATCCTAGAAGCAAGTAAGTTTTTTTTTCCTTCATCAGATCAGATTTGTAGAAATGTGGGATTGCATCACTTGTTCACCAAAGGATCCTCTGCAGTGAATGGGTGCCGTCAGAATGAGAGCCAAACAGCTGATAAAACATCACAATAATCCACAGTCATTCTTAAGTTCAAACAAGTGCTTATGGGTAAAGTCCTCTATCCATAATATTGACTCCTTCAATTAAAAAGTTATCTTGTCTGAATCAGGAGAGGAATATGCATAAATGGAGCAGTTTTCACAAGCAAAAACAGTCTAAAACAAGTATGTTGGTGTATTTTAATGTGAGAGGAGAACAGGGGATGGAAGTATTATGGATTATGGATTTGTATTTTGGCCAGAAGTAACAGTATAAAGTTAAAAACAACATCGTTTTCTAGCTTTTCTGAAGAAACAAACTCATCTACATCTTGGATGGCCTGATGGTGAATACATTTTCATGAAATTTTAATTTTGGGGGGGAAACTATTCCTTGAAGAAACAAATTTCTTTTGCCATTCATTCATGCCAAACCCATATGACTTTTTTCTTTGGTGCAACACAAAAGGAGAAATGCTGCTTTAGTTGCTCTTTTCTACACAAGTGCAGTCATGTGAATCGAATGCTTCCAAACTTCAAAAAGGACAAAAACACCATGAAAGTATCCGAAAGAAAGTCATACAGGTTTGAAACATCATGAGGGTGACTAAATAATGATTCCACGTATCAACACCCAGAACAACACATAAAAGAAGTGACTTTTGCAATGCTAGAAAGTGTTCAAATCTAGTTATTTTGCAGTTTTTGCATGCTAAAATGTCAGCTTTAAATATGCACATTCCTGCTGACTCGTCTCAGTGTTTCTAGCTGACACTTTAACTGTATCCTTCACAGGAGCACTGGTAATTATTTATGCAAAAGTATGAGATAACAGATGGAAATAATAAACCAATATAAACTAAAACCTGGATAATGCTATGTAGCATGATTATGTGAAATATTGGTGCAGTGCGATTGCTCTAGCCGTGAGATTTTTTGTTGTTGTTGGTTTATGGCGGCTCTTGTCTGGGCATGTTAGTGAAGGAGTTTTCCTTTTATGTGGTGACTCAACCCTTGGCCCGGTGTCCTTTGATTTATCACAGGCAGTTATTGTTGCAACCTGTGTGTTTCAGTGCCGGAGGTTTCCCACTGCGTGCCTCAGTTTCGGTGGAGGCGCTCAGGTGTTTGGAATGTGATTGCAGAGGGAGTGTCTGGCAGAAACCTTTATACAGTGGACACAAGATCAACAACTGAATTTACTGATGTGTTTACATGGAGAGAATATTTACATGCTTGGCACACATTTAGCTTAATTACTGCTTCATGTCTGTCTGTCTGTCTGTCTATCATTAACTAAAAAAAAAAAATTCTATCTATCTATCATATCCATTTCTAACATTTCCATGCATTTTAACAAATTTGTCTATTACTGTAATAAAAATAGAAATATCATATCAGTTGATTTATATATTTTAATCATTCTATTTGCATATTTATAAACTACTGATCTGTTAAGATTGAATTGAAATTTATCGAGACAGCACAGAATTAGAAATAGATTTTCATGTCTTTATAGCAATATAAAATGATTACTTTAAATACAATATTTAAATATTACATGACTATTATTTTACAATTTTATAATTACTGAAGCTCTTTTTTCTTTTTTACTGGAAACAGTACGAATAACCTTGATTATGACAGGTGCTTTAGAGTTATCAGTAGATCATAATTACATAACTCATAATCTGCCACATCCTGTCATGGATACTTTGTCCATCTTGATTGATTAATTGTGCCTGTGTGTGTGTGTGTGTGTGTGTGTGTGTGTGTGTGTTTATGATGCTCACTGACCAGAAACAGGCTTTTTATTTTTGTCCCACATGATGTGAAATCCTCCAAGCTCAGTTTGAATAATGATAATCTCAATTTCTAGCAAACCCAGTTTGAGGATTTAATTTCCATGACACTGTGCTATTGAGAAAAATGATAGTATATTCTTCTCCTTTCATGTCTTTTGCATCATTGCAGAAACTGTCAGATGAAACTGTACACCTGTGGGGATGAAGACTTCACAGGAATTAACCACCCACCTCGAAGATGTCCCATATTACCTGCAGGGCTGATACAGATGAAGCTGATGTCAGTAAGGCTTCTGTTCTGTTACCAGTGAAACATGCAGGAGTCTTGCCCGAGCGCATGGATTCAGGATGTGTTGACAAGAGAATGAATGCAATTTATTAACTGTAAATCAGTGTCAGATCTGTAGCAGAGATGCTACTAAAACACTTCCTTCTTCACATGGTTCTCTGGTAAACAGCGTGTTTTCTGCCAGGCGACGAGAAAGAATAAATAAAACGTGTTTATTGTGCACAGTCAATTGTGTTTAGACTGAATTCAGTTGACTAAATCACATTTCATCTTAGAAGCAAAAGAAGGGAATAAGAGAATATATATTGCATTAAAATGCAGTTACATTATGCATTAATATACAGTGGGATATTATTTTATGACAATAAACCAGTTAACTGTATTGCATTCGGACATGTATTATTGTTTATTTGCAATTATACACTTAAATGTTGTTTAAATAATGTAACTGCAACAAAGACCAATGCATTTATTTATTTATTTGTGTGTGTGTGTGTGTGTGTGTGTGTGTGTGTGTGTGTGTGTGTGACCTGTATCATCTGTCTAATTGAACCTTTTAATTTTTTTCTCATTGAATCTTTTCAAAGTTTAGTTTAGTTTAGTTTCATTATTTTCTCCTGATTTCGGACCAAATGTAAGACTTCCATGTCCATTCATTCATCTATTAAAGTCTCTGTGTGTTAATTGCATTTATTTAGCATTTTATTTTATTATTTTATTTTATTACTCCTGATTTTGGGGGGAATGTTATCTGGACATGTTTTTGTGAGATTTAGCCATATATCCGTATCTTCTAAAGTCGATCTCAAAAGTATGCAGTGTCAAATTCACTTCATTTTTCACCTCTCGAAGGTTTTCTCATGTATGTGTTACATCTCGGTCCCGGAGCTGAAGTGAAACACTCAAGCTGAAATCAAACAGCCAAACTTGTTTCCTCACCAATTACAGCCACTTCCAGGAATTTTGTGCTGTGATTTTTTTTCTTTTCACAGAATGAACCCAACAATCTTGAGTAATTGTGCACCTAAGAAAGCATCAACACACCGTGGCATGTGCAGTCAAATGAGGTCTTGCATTGTACACAAAATCAATAGAATCAGCCAAGTTTTGATTAGGTTTTGTTTTGTTCAAGCTGAATTATTCACTTAAACAATACTTACAGTTACAGTACACCACTTAAAGGAATCCAAGGGTAATGGCTTAATCAATTTTAATGATATTACAGTAGATGGCATTCTCCAAGCATTCCTGTTGTCTGGGAAGAAGGCCGTTCCTGATCACTGGAAAATCCCTGTGTTGTATGATCAGTAGTGGCTCTAGATCGTAAACACTCAATGGCAGAGTAAACGCTGTGCCATCTATTTTTTTTTTTTTTTTATGAAATTATTTGGCAATGGAAAATACAGTACTGATTAAAAGTTTGGGGTCAATAAAATTTTTGGTTTTGAAAAAAGTGTCTTCTGCTCACCATGGCTGCATTTATTTGATCAAAAATACAGCAAAAACAGGAAAATTGTAAAATATATTTAATAAAATGTAAAATAACTAATTCTGTTTGAATATAGTTTAAATTTTAATTAATTCCTGGGATGCAAAGTTACATTTTCAGCATCATTTCTCCAGTCTGCAGTTTCATATGATCTTTCAGAAATCATTCTAATATCCTGAGTTGCTTCTTATTAGTATCAATTTTATCATTATTATAAAGCTGCATCCATCATCTTTCTCTCTTTCTTTTCAGAGTGTTTGTCGACCAATCCACCCATCCGCATCCACAGATAATGCCAGTCTCCCATCCGGCTGTCCGCCCAATGGGAATGTCACCAATGACGTACCATAATGAACAACATCCATCCGCCTGAGTTGAGCCGGGAGAGACGCCTGCGTGCTGCTGAGGTATTGATGGCTGTTTGTGATGCTGTTCTGTGCTGTGAAAGTGTTTGGCAGGATTCGTATCATCGCTGACCAGCGGCTCTGTCTCAGATGAGCTTTTGCAGACAGTGGAGCTGAGATGGAGAGATGGGAGTCATAATAACAGGACAAATACTCTCAGAGGTTTCTCATTCAGAGCTGTGGAGAATTCATTAACTTCAGTCCGGAGTCGAAGGATTAGTTCACTTTCAAATGAATATTTCCTGATAATTGAATCACCCCCACATCATCCATGATGTTTATGTTTTTCTTTCTTCAGTCTAAAAGAAATTAAAGTTTTTGATGAAAACATTCCAGGATTATTCTCCTTATAGTGGACTTCAACGTCTACTAAACGGTTGAAGGTCAAAACTGCAGTTTCAGTGCAGCTTCAAAGGGCTCTACATGATACCAGATGAGAAATAAGTGTCTTATCTAGCAAAACAATCAGTCATAAAAAAAAAAAAAAAAATTAAAATCTATATGCTTTATAAACAGAAATGCTCGTCTTGTACTGCTCTGTGATGTGTGTCCATGACTTCATGTAAAAAATCCTTTTTGTGATGGATGAGGATTACTCTAATGGTGAAATTCTATTGTATTTATTTGTTTTATGTCTTCAAATTTCTTTTTAATTAAATTCTTCCCCCGTTTATTATTTTTTGGACTCCATTTAAGCCTTGTGCATTGTTCAAATTCACTACCCTTTCGTTATGTTCGGGATGAAAACATCCACTCAATTAAACTGCTGTAAACATGTGTCAGATTCATATTTTCTCTCAAATTCTCAAAACTACCAAATGTTAATAAAAAAATCTAAGATTTTAACTCTTTAATTGCCAAGTTCATAAATGATGTCACTGATTTGGGAAAAAAAAACACCAATAATGCTCATCACAGAGCAGTGCAGGGCGAGCATTTCTGTTTATAAAGCATATATATATATATAAAATTATTTAATTTATTAATTATTAATTAATTATTAATTAATTTTATATATAAAATTATTTACAAAAAATTTATGACCGATTTTTTTGCTAGATAAGACCCTTATTTCTCATCTGGTATCATGTAGAGACCTTTGAAGCTGCACTGAAACTGCAGTTTTGACCTTCAACCGTTTAGTAGACATTGAAGTCCACTATAAGGAGAATAATCCTGGGATGTTTTCAACGACTGAAGAAAGAAAGACGTAAACATCTTGGATGACATGGGGGCGAGTAAATTATCAGGACATTTTCATTTGAAAGTGAACTATTCCTTTAAGGCTGGAATACACAACACGACTTTTGCCCTGATTTTCCCACGATTTACAATCTGGAGGAGTTGAAGATAGTGTACAGCCCTCAGTCAGTTTTTGTGACAATATACAAAATCTTTATAATGTTTGTATAATGCCTGGCACTTTCAAATCTGTTCAGATTTTGTGTAGTGTATTCCAACTTTTACTTCTAAAAGTTTCAACTAAAAATCCAAAATTATAAATGGAAACAAATGAGTCAGTTGATGAGATTCAGTAAGAGTGCAACTAAATAGTCATTGTGTTCTGGGTGGTCTGCTAAGTTGCCTCTTTTGTGTGTTCGTATACCACGGTTCGCCTACTGCCATGGAATATATTGACATTCATAGAACTTCAAGCACACTGTGCAGCTTCACCGAAACCTGTGAGTTCTTTGAATGGACACAAAACATTTCTGAATGAGGTCAATGTACAGCGTCCAAGCCCCAGTGATGACAGCTTTATGTCCTTCTGAGCTGTTTGGTGGGTTTAGTCTGTGTTGAGATGGGCAGTGTCAGCTGGCTCCCTGGCTAGTGTTTGCACCTGGCGTCTGTCAGTAGCTGCTGTTTGACATTTATTTAAACCACTTCCATATTAAACTGAGGCTGTTGCAGGGACAAGGTTCCTCTCTTTGCCTTATTTTGTAGTTTTAGTAACATTCTAGTCTTTGTTTGTGCACCAAATGTAATAATTTTGTTGACTCTGTTTGAAATAAACAGTCCATTTTTGCTATCACCTGCTCAAATTAGTGCCAATCAAACTGAATTCTAGCCGAGTAATAATAATAATAATAATAATAATAATAATAATAATAGGGTTCTATGTATTCCGCAGTGTGGAAAAATCAGACAGAATTGCAGATTCCAGTCAAGTGGCAAAATATGAAAATCAAAAATAGGTCTGTACAGTTAATGAAACTGTGATACATCTATGAATATTAAACTGCAAAAAGACTCTGATTTAAATATGAATTCCACAAATTTGCTTTAAATCCATAAAAAACATAAAACAGACATCACAGAAAAAACATTTCATAGGAGACAAGTATTGTTAAAATTGTTATCAATTATACAATTATTGAAGTTTGATTAATATTTTTTTTTGTTATAATATACACACACACACAGAGAGATATAGTTGCATTACAGTCATGATAATTGTATGTGCTTAATTGTCTGAAGATGATTCATTATACAGTGTTACTATGTGAATCTTCTTTAAAAGAGTTTTGGGTGAAATGCGACCAGGGCATGTTCTCCACCCATTTCTGAATGATTTAAGTTTTTTTAGAAGAGCAAGTAAAATCCTGTTTTCCAGGCTCCGAAAATATCTGGCATTTGTCAGAAAAGCTTTCATTTTTGAGGGCCTTTGAAAATGTAAAAGTGCACAGAACAACCTGAGAGTGCATCAGTGTTCAGGAGGATCTTTGTCCTCGTGCATTTTCCTCGAGCAGTGGGTGTCTCATATTCGCTGGCTGTTGCTAGGCTCAGAGGACGCTGACTGTTGGAGCACTGCAGTCTGAATGCCACAATCTCTCTCTGTCACCTCCTTCATCTCCTCTGGCACCTCTGACCTTAATGTGTGAGGCAAACAAACCAGGATCCCGTTCACATTTGCCTGGAGCGTGTCATGCAGATATCAGCTAGAGCACGGTCAGATATCAGTGTGCATTTGACTGATGACTCAGTCGTTTAAAACCACACCGGTGTGTTTAAGGATTAATGTACAAAAATCGTGCCACATCCACAATCTTTATTGAAATGTGGTGGATTCATTTTAATATGGTGGCTGAAAGGCATTTTGCATTTACAGGGCTTGCTTTAGGTAAAGTGATGAATACATTTTAGATCCGGAGATATGCTGAAATAATGCCGCCAGGTTCAAGATGTGCTTCAGAGTGAGTGAGATTAATGGAGTTTAAAGGAAATGAAGACGATCCCTGTGCAAATATTAGCAGGTTTAGTGAAGGTGGAGGCAGAGATATTGCTATATGTGGCAGAGAGAGAGAGATGCACATGATAACTGTAGAAATCATTTTTACTGATCAAAACAAATCAATAGATAGCTCCATTACAGTGTACAGGGTAAGTTTGGGGTTTAATGCCATATTCAAGCTTGAACTTTATATTTTGGGGTCGATGCTTGAGGGCTCTTGTTAAATCAAACAATCCTAACTAAATTTTACTTATTTGAGCTTTAATTTCTACATGAATGAATTGAGAACAAATATATATATTTTCAATTATTTATTAAGTGTAAGTAATATATATTAATATATATATAGTATATATATATATATATATTTATATATAAAGCACGGTATACATAAATATTTACATTAAAATGTAACTTAGTCGGAGCTTTAATTTTTACATGCATGAACTGAGAACTAATGTATATTTTTTCAATTAATTTATTTAGTGTCATTTATACACACACACACACACATATAACACATGTATTCTATATATATATTAGAGTATACAGGTATATAAATATTTACTTATTTTAATTTGAGCTTTATAATTGTTACATGCAAGAACTGAGTGCAGATTAATTTATTTTTTAAAATAACGTGTTACATGTTAAAAGTAGCAAATATTTTCTCCTGTATATATAAATGTTTGCTATTTTCTGGGGTTTAATATTTACATTTTAATATTACTATAAGCAAATTATTAAAACAAATGTCAATAACTTATTCATTAATTAATTATGATATTTAATACATGATCACCACACACTGTCAAAGAAGGTATACATATTACACTTCATTTATTAAACAAGCTTTTGTGATATTACATTATTTGTTTGGAGCTTTATGTTGTTTTTAGTTGGTGGTATATAAAAATATAACTCTCTCCTTTTCTTATATTATTCAACACTCCTTCCCGATGGGATGGATTTATTTTTTATCAATTTATTTATTTATTTATTTTTCAGTTTTTACATGCTTTGATTTGGATGACTGGAGAGACAACTGTAATGTGAGATGGGATCGATGTAGAGCCTTATGAGAATTTAGCAATAAATAAACAGATAAGTAAATCATTATTTCTAATATTGGCTTTTACTCCCTCCATCCCAGAGTGTATTCATTGAGCAGTTTGTGCACCGTTGGTTCCCAGATGCGTTTGGAAACCCTATCCAGGTATGTTTTAATAATCTCTGCACAGATTCTGTTACATGAACAGCTCACTTCTGCAGCACGTGACACATGCCTTTGGGCGACTAGGGCCTGTAATCTAGATAACAAGCCAACTTAATTGTATATTTGCATTCTTGAACTCTCTGCCTGTTGTAATGCTCTCATCAAAATGCATCTTTTCTCAGGAGGGTTGTGTAATTCAATCCAAGCATCAAACAGATCTCATCCTAAAGGCAAACCATCAGCTTTACTGAAAGCATAGGCATGTTATTGTATAGTATGAAATTACATATTGCTGTCTGCCACGCTGGATACTCTTCTGCTCAACTCTTTAAACCCAGTCCAGCTGCACAAACATCTCTCCCCGTCTGACCTGCTCCCATCATAAACACACATCTGTTCAATTAGGATGGCAAACCCCGAGATCAGAGCTTGAAATGTACCAACGATTGTGTGTATAACAGGTACAGTATGTGAAGTTTCACAGGGTGTCTGAGTTCTGGTGGATTTAACCTGAACATTGTGTGCAGAGCTGAACTGCCTTCATACAATGTACAGAACAACGTGTGAAATAAACTAGGAACATTACTTTACTTATAGTTTGCTCATGCAACCTTGTTTCTTTTAAAGGAATGGTTCACCCAGAAATAAAAATTTGCTGAGAACTCAAAGTCGTCTGCATCTTGGATGGCCTTAGGGTGTTTCTTTATCAGAAGAGATTTGGAGAAATGTATCATTCAATCAATATGCTCATCAATAGATGCTCTGCAGTGAATGGGTGCCGTCAGAATGAGAGTCCAAACAGCTGATAAAAACATCACAATAATCCACACCAGTCCATCAGTTAATGTCTTGTGAAGGGAAAGGTACAGGTTTGTAAGAACCAAATCCATTATAAAGATATTTTTTAACTTTAAACTGTTGCTTCTGGCTAAAATACAAGCCCTCTATCCATAATATTGCTTATTTCAGTGAAAAAGTCACCCAGACTGAATCAGGAGAGAACCACGCACAGATCAAATACCGTTTGCAAACCAAAACAGTTCTAAACAAATATGCGGTCGATTCTGAGGATGGACTTTTTCCCTGGAGGAAGAATTATTATGGATTATGGACTGGACTGGAGTGGAGTGGTTACTTGTGGATTATTGTGATGCTTTTATCAGCTGTTTGGACTCTCATTCTGACGGCACCCATTCACTGCAGAGGATCCACTGGTGAACATGTGATGCAATGCTACATTTCTCCAAATCTGTTCTGATGAAGAAAAAAACTCATCTACATCTTAGATTTCCTGAGGGTGAGCACATTTTCGACAAATTTTCATTTTTGGATGGTTACTTTAAGTATAACCTTGTTTCTTCTAAAATTATTTAAAATAAATCAAAATAGACCCAAATGAGACAATTGTTGCTGATTTCGTTTTGACTTTGAATTTTGCTGAATTTACTGTTTCAGACATTATTGTCAACTCTTCTGAGAAATCTGTGAAACATCTGAAAGGCTGAAAAGAAGTATGAAAATGCATTTGAAACATGCACTTTTCTAAACTTTTTTTTATATATATATATAATTTCAAGTGAAACTGGATATTCAATAAAAAAAATTAAAAAAAAAACAGGAGAGGCTTGATTTTATCAATCAGCAATTGACTGGATGGTGAGAATTGACTCTAAAGAAGCAGAAATCTAATTAAGAAGGAACATTTATTTAGATTTTATGTTGAGTATAAGCGAAGTATATATTTGCTTCATTTAATTTCATTTCTGTCAAGGAGAAACAATTGAGGTTTTTCTTGAAAGTTTAGCAGCATAACTATGTTTTTGTATTTCTCAGCATGTTTTCAGCATTATCAGTGCTCTCTTATGCTTTTCCCATTTGCAAAGTCACTATTCTGACTATTTCTTCCAATTATACAATACTGATCAGAGATTTTAGTCTGCCAGATTAATGATTTGTTTCTCCTGGTTTAGCCTCCTTATGGATCACTGATTTATATTTATATTTTCACAACAGCATGCAAAGAGTAAGAATGGATTCAAATGCTTCTCTGAAAGCTCTTTTGTGTTAGAGAAATCTTTACTCCTCCACAACCACAAGCACTCGCCAACTACTCCAGAAGCCCCATTGTGTGGCAATGTGCATTGTACAGTACCGGTTGTGTTTCAACAATCGTCTGCATTGTGTTTGCTTCTCTTAGTAAGACACACACACTGAGAGCAGTGTACATACTGTACATACTGTCTGCTGTAGCAGTGATTTCCTCAGAAATAAAGGCATGCAGACATCACAATTTGCCTTGTCTGATTCATAGAAAAGTGCAACAAAGTTCTTATTCCCAATTTTAACCCTGTAAAGCCTGATATATAAAATATAGTCAAACAGCATTTTGAATGGTTTTTAGAAAAAATCTAGTTTGCGTATGTTTTTTTTGAGTATCATATTTGAAACATTATAGTATTTAAAAATGAGAATACAGAGGAAAAACACCGTATTTTTATTCAGAGCATCAAACTGAGCACAAATAATACAGTTTGGCGCAGATGCTGATATTTCTATTGACAAAAATTAAAAATGAAATATAGCTTGTAATGTAAATCAATGAGATCTTTATAACAAACTACTCACATAAAATGCATTTCAACATCAGTTGTTACTCAATATCCCCTAATATTTTTGTCTTGTTAAGAAGATATTTAAATAATTAGTTTTAGTTTTTAACATACAGTATAATGCAATGATTGAGATTGAGAGATGAACAAAGAATTGTTCCACAAAAGCCTGATGATTTAATACTCACATTCCAACATGATTTTTCTAAGAATTATATATGGATAAACATGTAAACTTAAGTTGCTTCAGTGCCGTAAGTGTTCATCTTGAAATATTACTAACAAAATCAAATTTACTTTTACGTTTACTTCATAAAATTCTGCCAATAATTCACAGCAAAATGACAAATGAACAACGACCTGACATTTATACTTGCTAGAAAAGTCTAAACTATGAATCAAATAACAGAAGGCATGTAGTAGATGTTTCAGCAAGGTTAATCATTTAGATGCTTAGAAAATTGATTTATAGGGTTCAATTATTAGCAAGGTATTACAGCATCTGAGTTCTGTACTGCGGAGATTAACGTGTCAAAATCTTTTTGCTTAAAAGCGTTCCTAAGTGCATGTTGTTCTAAAGAAATGAATTGTCTTCATAGTCGCATGAAATGAGATCCCTTTTGAAACGCTAGAGAAGGTTAAGGCTCTTTTTCTGAGAAACCTCTGAGCAAGCCTCTCAGTTTAATCTTATTCTCAGTACTGAATCAGTCGAGATATTAAATAGACTGTCATTTGAGATTTTTATTTCCTTTAGGAACTCAGAGCAGTTACATGCAGCAGTATCTGGGTGAAAGGTGGAATACTGTACAAACCTAAGAAAGGGAATCTGTGAGAAAAAGCCATCAGGTGTGTTGAGGAATGTCAGGTGTGGTCTTGTTGAGGAAACCTTGTGGCTGGAAGATATGTGTTCATTTCCCACTGTGCCAAGTGGCATGAATGAACTCGCTGTAAAGCCACAAATATGCAGTCGGCATTTCTGTGGAGGTTTCCTCTGTTCATTCACTTCCAATGTTTTAATCAATAGCTTAAAAAGTCAAAAATAAATAAATCATAAACATGGCCATACTCTGTTTCCACCTAAAATAGAAAAAAATGCATAAATGTTTATTAAAAAAAGAGAAATGTACAATCTTTTTTGTGTCATTTATTAGTAGTAGTAGCAGTATTTGCATTGTGATTATTTATAATGTTTTGGCATTCATTAATTACTAATTCACGTTCACCGATTGCATTCACATTAATCCGATGTGTAAAATAATACTGTGCATTTACAATGTCTTTGCTATACTGTATGTGCATCATATTTGTCACACAAAATTGAATTATAATTAATTTTGAAATAAAAATAACTTAACTAAAATAATGTCTGAACAGATGGAAACTTTTTTGCATTACAAAATTGAAGGAGAGGATGAACAGCTATGTGCACTTCCCTAACTGTCTGGTCTGTGTCAGCAGCAACCAAATCAGACATAAGATGACTTTTAGGACGGCTGAGAGGACAACTGGTGTGCACCTGCCCAACCTTCAGGACTTGTACAACTCCAGAGAGAAGAAACGGGTGGAGAGCATCATCACAGTCCTCTCTCATCCCAACCACAGCCTGTTTGTACTCCTGCACTAGAACATCCAGGCACAGGAGCGGTTCCCTCCAAGCCATCTCCACCTTAAATAGCGAACACACCAATTATTATTTTTATAGTTCAGTTCTCTTATGATGCTTATGCCAGCTGAGTGTTAGATACTCACTGTGTAAATGCATATGTATTATTTATACAGTACATAATGTACACATTTGTACACAAGTCTTCTGATTCTAGATGATATATCTTTCTATTCTTTTGTGTTATGTATGTGTGTGTGTGTGTGTGGGTGTGTGTGTGTGTGTGTTTGTGTGTGTGTGTACCCAGAACTCCTGGAAACCACAACAAACTAATGTGTTTGTGCGCACTTGGTAAATAAAAGTTAATTCTGATTCTGATTCTTAATCAGGTTTGGTGTTAACAGATTTAAACCAGGTTTGCTCATTTTCTTTTTTTTTCTTTTCTTTTCTTTTTGTTTTGTTTTGTTTTTAATTCCGAAATAAGTCCATTTATTTCCTTGATTTACAATATTGAAGCATCAGTCAATTCTTCTTCTTCTTATTATTTATTTTAGTTATTATTAAACTAATAATAATTAATTTTATGAAAGCAATGTATACATTTTATACTGATATTTTAGTGCAAATACAAATTATTTTTTATTATTATTATTGCTGAGGTGAAAACATTGTAAAACTGTTCTGAAAATTGTCATAGTGCTAAAAAGTCTTAATGGCTTTAAAATAGACTTTGGTCTATTTTTTTTTTCTTTTTTGTGCTGGCTTCTACATGTTAGTGAGATCCATCCGTTACATGCAGGAAGCTGCATTCACATGTCTGTCATTGTAAAGATCTCTTGACTTTTTATGTTATTGATCGTGTGATTTTGAGCTTATGTGATTTTTCGTGTGATATGAAGTCTCTTGATACAATTTTCCGACTCCTGTCATTACAGATGAATTTACTAAATTAAGAAATTAATCCTGTTTAGACATGTCAATGAAATGCTGGAGTCGATGCATTAGCCCTAAAAGCATCTCAGATTACTCTGTGGTTTGCGCTTTCCATTCAAGATGGAAAAATCTGCGTGTGTTGTGGAGCAGAGGTCATGCATGGACAACAGATTCAGACACGGACAAGTACATGAGAAACTGGGACAAATGAGTGATGTGTCCGTGTAATGTAGGACACTTGGACACACTACTGAAGGTTGCTGCATTTGTGTGTTAAGTAATCGGGCGTGATTCATTGTCTTCACATGTTGTTTGCCATCTCTTGAAACATAACATGGAAGACCTCATTTCTAATTCAATTCACTTGTTTAGATCGGATGCGGTTCCTGTGACATGCATAATGAAAGGATGGTTATTATGCATATACAGATATTATCATACTTCATGTTTACAGTGTAAAGTCATGGCTTCGATCCCTCAGAGTGAAATATGTGTTGCCTGTAGCTGGAATGAAAGACATGAACCACATGAACACTGTGTAGTAATACTGCATGTCTTGAGGTATTTGAGGTCTATAATGACATTGTGGAAACATGCCGTATGCAGTAGCTCATAACCAGTGGTGGACAGTAACGGAGTAGCTTTACTTCGTTACTGTACTTAAGTACATTTTTCAAGTATCTGTACTTTACTGGAGTAGTTTTATTTTGAGTAACTTTTACTTTTACTTCACTACATTCCAAAGCATAAGATCGTACTTTTGACTTCACTACATTTCATAAAACATATCGTTACTCCCAATAATATATCACGTGCTCCGACACGCAGAAGCGGTGTCTGATTCATCATGAACGAACTGAGTCTTTTCAAAATAAACTTTAATCGGATCGCGAATCGCACCAAACGATTCGTTTACGAATTAGAATGATCCGATTGCAGTTGTTCTGGAGTGGACCACTCACTGATTCAAATGAACCGTTTAGTGCGAGACGAGTCTCCAGAAGTAAGAACCGGGAGATTTTGTGAGCGCGCGTGCGTCTGATGTTGCTAAGTTATTAATGTCGAAATTTAGGATTAATTATTGTAACTGAAAATCATATTTAGGTCAAAATTGTCAGTTGTTTGGGAACTAAATCCGCTGTAAAGAGTGATCTGTTTAAGCCCACTGAAATGCTGACATGCAGACACATCAATCAGCGTCTCTGTGTTTTAGGTTAAAAAATAAAATGAAATAACCTTAAACTAACACAGATTAAATAAAATAACTCATGCATGTCCAAATTCCCCGCTACCGTAATATTAACAGTTTTATTAAAATGCTACCATGACATCTGTTTTTATATTGTGTATTAACAGTAACGTTATACATATGTATATTGTTTGGATTAACTAGACAACGTTAGACAGACATGTTTATTCATAACAGTACTGAAAATAAGTAAATATTGTAGCTGATGCTAAATGTCTAGCTAACAAGCTTGCTGGTGCTAACTTGAGGTAATTTTTATAAATAATGTCCAAATATTTTTATTCAACCACCTATATATATATGTAGCCTACATCTAGGGACAAAAGAAAGGATGTGATGTTCAGAACATGGTAACTAGTAATTATCAAAGAGGGGAAGAGATGCACCCCGTTTGGCCAGGGGTGTTTTTACACCACAGACAAGGTTTGAGAAAGAAAAAAATCATTATGAAAATATAATTATATTTTCCTTAAAATGTTCTTCCTAACTTCAGGCCTTATTATCATGTCATATATACAGTGTTGGGCAAGTTACTTTTAAAAAGTAATTAGTTACAGTTACTAGTTACTTCTTCCAAAAAGTAACTAAATTAGTAACTCAGTTACAAATTTTTAAAGTAACTAGTTACTTAAGAAAGTAACTATTGCGTTACTTTCAAGTAAAATTAAATTTTAAATGCTCAAACGTGACCCCACCTCTACCCCTCTTTAAAGGAACTTAAAATACATGTGCATGTTCAATTATTTATGATAAATCTGAATATTATAATGAAATGGACACTTAATACAATACATTATTAACAGAAACATGAAACATTGTACACACATCTAAAAAAAAAGTTGCTGTGGGACAAAGTGAGACTAGCCTCCAATCAAATGGCATGTATGTAGATATTATGTTTATATAGTGGATCAATGCAAATAACACGATAGATTTTTGGGAACTTTTGATATTTCCTTTTATTGTTTCTTTAATTTCTTGAAGGAAAAAGTAATGTATATACTTCTATTTAGAGAAGGCTACTTTTGGATTATTTGGGCTCGTCGCCATACCTGTCTCTCGTTGACTGACTGGCTTGTGTTGTTCGTTGTGTGTCCTGTCCTGTCCGATGATGGGTCGTTCGCGAATGAGCGTTAGTGATGATGGATCGACTCGTTCGCGAATGAGCTTTTGATGAGTCGTTCGCGATTCGCGAATGAGCCGACTCTAAGAGCCGGCTTTTTTAGTTGAACTTCGGGAGCTGGCTCGCATATCTGAAGAGCCAACTCTATTTTTTTTTTCAAATTTAGCCTATAGAAATTAAATAATTATGTAATAAAAATTGAAATATTATAGTCAAAGCCATTTAAAGAGCCGTTTGTGAGCCAAAGAGCCGGCTCTTTTCAGTGAGCTGAGTCAAAAGAGCCGAATTCCCATCACTACTATGCGTGCTTTCGAAAACCCGCCCAACTCTACCTCTGATTGGCTTACAATGAAATTTTACTCTACCTCAGCCAATCGTCAGCATTTATGCGCTTGTCTCGTGCTCTGCCCACTAACCAAGGAAGAACAGTAAAAAAAAGTATTTGCCTCTCGCTCAGAGATCTAGTTGGTCTGATGAAAAAAAAAAACAGCTTCATCATCAGTTATAGTAACGCGCCGCATTTTTTGGCAGTAACGGTAACGGCGTTATTAAGATGAGAAGAGTAATCAATTAGATTACTCGTTACTGGAAAAAGTAATGCCGTTAGTAACGCCGTTATTTATAACGCCGTTATTCCCATCACTGCATATATAACTGTGATGTTCTGTAAAACCACAAACTTTAAAACACTTTCACAGATCACAGATTCCAAAATAATATTTGGTAGCACAACTATTAATAGTTCTAATAATAAATCATCATATTTTCATGATTTCTAAAGATCATGTGACACTGAAGACTGGAGGAATGATGCTGAAAATACAGCGCACATCACAGAAATAGATTATATTTTAAAGGATATTAAAATAGAAACCATTATTTTATATATTTTATTTTGATAATTTAGAATTATTACTGAAATACAACCTTTTTTTGTTTCAAACAGTTCAATGAACAATAATTAAATGAAGTACCCGGAGCTGACAATGAAGTAAATGTATAATAATTAGCAAAGATGATTAATTTAGCGCTGTAAACGCGCGTGTGAGGGGCGGAGACGCGCCGCGGAGCGTCAGACGCGCGTGAGGACCAAACACAGCAGAACGGTAGGAAACTTCACTCCTCTTATTATTTCTCTTTTACTATAGCGATTTATTTTTAGACACGTGATCTGAGTCTTTCATAGATTTGTAGAGTTATTAGAGTTATTAGAGAAATTGAGTTATTTATTTTTTTTACATTCTTTGGTCGGAAGTTTTCAGATCGGTAATTCGGAGCCTGTTCGCGACTCTGTTGATTCAGATCGGGACTTCGGAGCCTGTTCGCGACTCTGTTGATTCAGATCGGCACTTCGGAGCCTGTTCGCGACTCCGTTGATTCAGATCGGGACTTCGGAGCCTGTTCGCGACTCCGTTGATTCAGATCGGCACTTCGGAGCCTGTTCGCGACTCCGTTGATTCAGATCGGCACTTCGGAGCCTGTTCGCGACTCGGTTGATTCAGAACGGCACTTCGGAGCCTGTTCGCGACTCGGTTGATTCAGATCGGGACTTCGGAGCCTGTTCGCGACTCGATTGATTCAGATCGGCACTTCGGAGCACGTTCGCGACTCGGTTGATTCAGATCGGCACTTCGGAGCCTGTTCGCGACTCGGTTGATTCAGATCGGCACTTCGGAGCCTGTTCGCGACTCGGTTGATTCAGATCGGCACTTCGGAGCCTGTTCGCGACTCGGTTGATTCAGATCAGCACTTCGGAGCCTGTTCGCGACTCGGTTGATTCAGATCGGCACTTCGGAGCCTGTTTGCGACTCGGTTGATTCAGATCGGCACTTCGGAGCCTGTTCGCGACTCTGTTGATTCAGATCGGCACTTCGGAGAATGGTCGCGACTCGGTTGATTCAGATCGGGACATCGGAGCATGTTTGAGATTTTTTTAAATTCAGACATCGAAGCAGGAAGTGTTTGTCAAACAGTTAATTGGTGATAAATGAATATTTGGACTTGAGGCTTTTTTTTACTTGTCGATTCAGCATGTACATGGACCCACACACAAAGGTGGACACACTCTAGACTTAATCATCAGTAGATCTCTAAAATTTTCATCTATTGTTATTAAGGACGTTATTCAACCACCTATATATATATATATATATATATATATATATATATATATATATATATATATGATTACATCTGGGGAGAAAAGAAAGGATGTGATGTTCAGAACATGGTAACTACAGTAATTATCAAAGAGGGGAAGAGAAACACCCCGTTTGGCCAGTGGTGTTTTTACACCCCAGACAAGGTTTGAGAAGGAAAAAATCATTCTGAAAATATAATTATATTTTCCTTAAAATCTTCAGGCCTTACTATCATGTCATATATAACTGTGATGTTCTGTAAAACAACAAACTTTAAAATAATTTGTTCTTACTGGTGAAAATCAGATGGTCATCTCTGTTTTATCTCAGGTACATCACAGTGTAAGCTTCACAAGTTAACATTACTCTCATCAGTGTAGTCCATATCAACAACAAAAATATATCTTGACTCCATATAGTGGTTATTTTGGAAAAAATCCCAGGTATTTTGAGCAGTAGGATTATAAAAAAAATAAAACAAATGTGCTAATATAAAATTAAATTAGCCTATATAAAATTGCAAACATCTATCTTTCAGTACTTTTTACTTAAGTACATAAAAAATTTAGTACTTTTGTACTTTCACTTGAGTAAAATTGAAAAAGGAGTACTTTTACTTTTACTGGAGTAATATTTTATTATACGTATCTGTACTTTTACTCAAGTACTTGATTTGTGTACTTCGTCCACCACTGCTCATAACCACGTATTGAAATAAATTTGTGCTTTGCTTTCTTTGTCCACACCTAAGGATGCATATCTGAATATATCAGAGGGACTTCATTTAGACAATCAGCACAGAACATTTTCATTACAAGAATAAACTCTGATTTGCAGCTATACTTATACAGTTTTGATATCAGTAGATTGAAACCAGCTTTTATTACCGTTTTTATTCTGAAATCTAGTCATTTGTTTTACTATATTTAAGCATAAGTAATTAATTTATTATTATTATTATTATACTGCTGCTGTTGTTGTCATTAATGGTTAGAATAAATTTTGATAATTAATTAATGACTATCATTATTAAAATAATTTATAAACATTGTTGTTTATTATTGTTGTTGTTGCTGCTGCTGCTATTTATATTTTAATTGTTATTTTCATATTAAAAAATATAAAATGATTTAATTTTGTATTACTTTTTTTACTCAAATATCCAGTCACTTACTTTACAATATTAAAGCATCAGTAATAATTTATTGTTGTTAATAATAACAATAAAAATTTTAATAAATGTATTTTGATTATTTTAATTTACTACTACTACTACTATTTATTTTTTTATTTGCAAGTATTATTATTATTATTATTATTACATTCTTCCACTAAAATTTCTTTGATAACTTTTCTTTTATTTCTTTATTCATTTGTTCATGTGTGCCGAAGGTCTGTGTAACAGCACAGATAATTGTCCTGGTCAATATCGGGGGGCCGTGTATGTGTTATGTAACTCAAAAAGTGTTATTTAGTGAATTCCGCCTGTTAAGTAATCTGGCATTGACTCAGAGAAGACAAAGTGGCCTACATTTCAAAGTGACAGATGATGCTAGAAAGAGACTCCAGGCGGCCAACTGTAGGACTATACTGATCTTGGCCAACAAACACATCTTTGTTCCTGGAACTTTTCCTCATCGGGGCCAAGAGAGACGACATACCAGCTGGCTTGATACAGAGATGAAAAAAAGGGAAACTGAAGCTATTTACATTGACCCTGGATTACATCATATGTCAGCTCTTTCTACAGTAAATAAAACGCAAGCCAGCAATTCCAGCATTTGATTACTCTTTTCAGATTAATCTTTTCAGAATGAGATTTGCACCATAGACTCGGTTATTCCAAGACAACTAGTTAGATGATGGTTTCAGATATATATTTGATATATACCATACTGTTGTTCATACACAATGGGACTTTTGGGATTGTTTTTGGGATGTTCATCATGTAAACCTTTCATGAGCTTTTTATTTGTCTTTTGTGCACTCCATTTATCTCTGTTTTATGACTAATTGTAACAAATGAGTTAATTAGTGCATGAAGGTGTTGTTTGTCACAGTAAAAGGTGTAAAGCTTCATCATTTCTTTTCGACTGTGACCCAAGAAGGGGTCGCAAGTCTTCTTGGTAAAAGTCATTTTAAGCACTGCATTGTTAATGACATAAAACATAAATGACATAAAAGTCATTTTAAGCACTGCATTGTTAATACAGTCAAGTCATCAAGTCAAGTACTGTTTTGACTCTTTTTAATGCAGTGCTTGTGAGGGCTTGCCAGCGTAGTGTAGGGAGTTTGTGCATGGCAGACAGTAGCTAGTGAAACAACGCTCTTTAAAATGGTTTTCTTCCCTTTTGTAAGTTTGACGTAGTTTCATCAAGCCCTTGACGCAATGGACTGCTTTGGCACTCAGATGCAGGGACAATGGGGTAACTGCGCTTCAAAAAAGAATCAAAATACAACACCTCCTCAATATTATTCATCTTTAATCTTCATACAAACATCAAGACAAGACAAATGCCTATTGCGGTTTTGCCACTGGCGTTGCATAATGAGTTTTATCGCCACTCCAATGATGGCCCGAGAGATTGACGTACGGTAAAAGGACAAAGCGCCAGTCACGGTTATTCTGATGAACAATTAAATAACGTGTGTCCACACTAAGCTTGTCTTTATTAAATAAATAAATACTGGGTTCTTTCTGATAATAAGTTACTGTATGTCCATGGCATTGCAGGTCGTGTCCACAGTGAAATGCAGCTACAGCATCGGATCGTTTCACAACGCAACTCGTGTCCTTAAGCAGGAATGTTTTCACAGTTAAACGAAATCTGCTCTCAAGAGAGCTACATCCAAGCACCCTGCTTTACTGAAACCTCCTTTCCTCAACACAAACACCTCCGTTGGGCTTCAACAAAGCAAGATTTCTGCATTTAAAAAGAACAACACCTAAACAAGATCAATCTGTCACAGTTTCATCCTTGCCTCTGGTCCCAGCCCAGCTCGGTTCAGTCCATTTGTAAAACTCATAATCCATGACATCTCCTCCCATCTTCGACGCTCCCGTCCAGCTGTAAGTAGTCTACATTCTTGTCCTTTCAAAGTAGTCCAGTCTATCGTTCAGTTGCATCTCTGCAACAGCATGTTAAGTGCATAGTCCATGCGGCTGCGCAGGTCATTCGAGCAGCCGGACACGAGCAGGGTGCTGAGCTGCAGCGTGGTGGACACGCGGTCCTCGTTGATGTACGTCAGGAGGTATTCCTCGCTCTGATTGCACAGGATGATCTTGGTGTGATCGTGGTAGAAGTTCACCTGCGGGAATACCATGCGTTTAGCTTCAGGTCAGCACTACAGTATGTACATGTTCTTGCATTCTAGAAGTAAAAAATACAAAGGTTTACCTGGAAAGTGCCATCGTTGAAGAGCATCATGAGTGCCCCGGTCAGACTTGAGCCACTGAAGAAGATACAATCTTGGTTTGCCTGCATCTGTTAAATTGGGTAAATCACCTCCCTGTCGAAGGAAAGCAAGTAATAATTAGAAAATCTGACGCTATTGCTTGGTTGGGGTTTAAAAAACGTCATATTCAGTAATAGTATTGATTCGACTGCACTGACACTACTGGACAAAACTTGAGCAGAATGACACTATTGAATTCTGTAGAGCTGCTTGAATCGACTTTGTTTCATAACTGATAGAGTGTTTTGCAACACTGACTTTGTTTTGGAACAGAATTGAATCAACATTGTCTTCCGTAGAGCTGCTTACAGCTGAATTCAACTTTTGCAGTTACTGAATCGACTGAACTTTAATAAGGACACCACTGTCTTTTCTAGAGCTCAGAAATTCTCATATTTTGAAAAAGTTTTCATCACTGATTTTATTCTATTTCTTGTTTATTAATGCGAAGCTGCTTTCTGTACTGTATAAAGCACTATATAAACAATGGTGACTTGACAGCATTCACATCTATACCAGCGAGGACACTTACATCCATCAAATTCTCCTCCATGTAGTGGGCGAAGTATTTTAAGATGGTGACCTGGCCGGCAAACTGCTCTGGGGCTTCGCTAGTGAGAAGACTGAACATTGTCCCAGCTCTGCGTAGTAATGCACCGTCCTGAAGGTCAAAAAGACGTGTTAGTCCTCATAAAATCAATTATTTTTAACATCAAAAGAGCTAAAAAGACATCTGAGGTCTTCAGCGTACTTTTTGTCCGACAGCAGGCTCATGTGAGTGCCGTTGTTGAAGAGAACGCCAACTGTGTGATCTGACAACTGGTAGCCAAAGCCGTACTTGTTGGAATAGTCCACCCACTTAGTCACCCACTGGAAGCCGCTGTTCACGCTCTCTTTTGAAATGTTATTAGCTGTGAACGAGAGATTAAAATGCATTATTAAAAGTGACTTTGCATTTGAGAAGCAGATGGGGTTCAGATCATCTGATACGCACCTTCAGGCATGTTCTCCAGACAGCCTCGCAGTACTCTGGCCACGGTGTCTGCAACGCTTCCCATTGTGCTGTCCTCAAGACCTGAAGACACAAAAAGCAAGCACCAAAACCCATTAGACATTGCATTAAAACATCCATTAACATCTTTAATTTGAATAACTAAGGTGCAAGCTCTTACATTCGCTGCTGCTGCTGCAGCTCCCGAGGGTTCCTCGCACTATCATTCGAATGCTGTCTTTAATGTGCTGTTTGCTGCTGGTGTCCTTCATCGGGACAGATGGTTTTCCAGCAGCTGGGATGGGGGGTTTACTGTCCTGTGGGAAATTATGGAATGTGGGGTTAGGTTACAATCTTAAAACTATCTGCTCAACTCTGATGAAGGACGAAAGAGCTCACCTCAAGAGTTTGTCTGCAGGGTTGAGGGCTGATTGCCGTTTTCCGGAGGTCAAGGCATAGTCTGTTTATGTCGTCCTCCTCCTTGGTTGGTTTATCTGCAAGAAGTAAAATCATTATCAATCTGATTATGCAATTTGGGTAATCCAGAAATGGTTTAGGTTAAACTCAGGGTGAAAGTGCTTACTTTGGTTCTCCAAGTACTTGGCTTTGTCCTTCTTTCCACCGAACAGGGCGGCTGCGGCTTTCTTTGAAGAAGCTCTTGGCAGGGCTGGTGTGGTGGAGGTCTGGGGCCGCATGGCAGCAGATAGCGAGACAGTCTGTCTGGTGTGAAACCCTGATATAAAAGATCAAGCTCAAAGTCACTGACTATTTCATTGTGTGGGAACTGGTCAAGATAGTTTCATTTCCACAAAGAGACACACACCTGGCAGAAAAAGTCGTGGCGTAGGATATCATCGAGTTGTGGCCTATGCATTGGGTTTTTGGATAGCATACTGCTGATGAGATGCTTGGGCTTGGGCTGACAAAGACGACGGCATGGAATATCGCGCTTCCCGAATACACCCGGTACGTTTCCTTTAAGGTTAGTAGTCTCAAATGGAGGTCTTCCCAAAAGCATTGTATACCTGTTTAGGATGCAAATGATTAAACATCTCCATGACATTTACATGAAATCCAGGAAAAAAATCAGTCATATACTTACATTACAACATCCGAGCGCACCAGACGTCAGATTCACATCCCATGCCCTTGCTTGTTGAGCGACTTCAGGAGACAAGTAGTTTGGTGTTCCACATATTGTTCTTCTACGGTTCTCGACCGGCTCGAGCTTTGCAGCCAAACCAAAGTCTCCAACCTTGAGCTCCATAGACTCATTGGATGAAAAGGTTACCTGGGAACGAGCGACAGAATTGGGTTTATTACATTTACATTTATGCATTTTGCAGACTTTTTTTTTATTATTCAAAGTGATTTGCATTGCATTCAATGTAAATGTTTTATCAGTTCATACATTCCTTTGGCATTGCTGCCGCCATGTTTGAACTACGGGAAGGCTGTATTATTGGCAGTATTCTGGGGATTGAATGTATATATTAGTTGCTTACCTAGTTTAAGGTCTCTGTGGAGGATTTCTTGCTCGTGGAGATACTTCAACCCCAAGATGATCTGTCTTAGGTAGTAACGAACCTCTGGTTCTGTAAGCACCTTTCGGGCCTTGAGAATATGTGCTAGTGACTGAAGAACAAAATAACTGTATGTGAGCAACAATACTTCCTACAACATCCGTTTGATCAGATGAATGAGGACGTCAACAGCACTCACCCGTCGGCTGCAGTATTCAAGTAGAATGTAGATATTATCTTTGTCCTCGAAATGGTGGTAGAAGTGAACGATGTGTTTGTGATGCAAGGCTCTGTGCAATTCAATTTCTCTGTCGATCTGTCAATCAAAGGGTTGGAAGCTTAATAAACAATTCAAGCAATGCAGCCATGAACAAATACGTGACAACAGGAAAGCAAGTTACCTTTTCCCTTTGGTGAGGTTTGGAAACACGCGTGTGTGGAATGATTTTGGCTGCATACATTTTGCCTGTGCTCAGATCTGTAAATTCATAGCATTTGGCAAAACCACCCTGCAAAAGAGAGACATTATAGCATGATACAATGACAAACTAGTGCATTACATATAAATACAACATTTTATATTGGTAACCTCTTATTTAAATTTATACATAACTATTTTTTTGATTTACTGGTTGAATAGAAGCATTAAACTCCAAATAAAACACATTTAAAGTACTATTGGCTTTAATATATATCATGGTATTACCATATTTCTGTATGTAAATGGTGCTCCAAAAATACTATGATATCACCATAATAATTTTTCCTAAGTCAAATGTAAAATATTTACCTTGCCCAAAACTTTTCCTCTACAGTAACATTTGCCAGTGGTTGAATCCGTGATGATGCGTGACATTTCTTGCGTGGCGTGAGAATTTTTGTCCTCTAATTTCCCTCGCCTGTTCTCGGTGGGTCTGTGGTGTGTGTGTTCACACATCTTGCCGTTATTCACAGACTGATGATGATGATGATGATGTGTTATAGTCCTGAGTATGTCCATGCTCAAGTCCAGACTGGAAGGGATCACCACAGAGCCTCGCTCTTATAGACGCGCGCGCCGCGACGCTCCGCCCAGTTTATTTTATTCGCACTGGTGCGTCATGTCAAAGGCAATGTTATAGTTTGCGCTTTGGCATGTGGAATATTAATTCATGAGATTAGACAGATCTGTAAAGCACTTTAACTTTTATAACATAATATTGAAATTTATTGTTTAACTCAAACAAAGTAAACAACATTATTTTTTATTTTAATACTAAATCTATTTTTTGTTATCATTATTAATCAATTCTTAAAAACTGTATTTTACAACATTTTACTTTTCAGATTTTGAACGCATTCTATTTACTCAATCTGTCTATTTAGTATGATAGAATATCTTGTTTCAGTAAATTTGACTAGGACATGCATGGACAAGTTTATTATTTTTTTGGAAAATATGTTACAGAAAGCTCTCTTGCGCCACCATGTGGTGGTTTTACACTAATTGCACTACGGATTTGGATGTGTGGTGCATGACTCATATAATGAATTCAACCAACAGGTTTACAATAATATTTATTTAGATAAGAAGAATTTAACGTACACAGATCATAGTATGTTATTTAAAGTCTAAATTATAGAAATAAAATAAATATGCTTGTGTTTTATCATTTTCTCCACATATTAACATAATGTCATGGCTAATGCACATGTTGTTTTTTGTTTTTACTACAGCTCATCTTCTTGTAAGATGCGCTCAGCATCTAACAGTATGATTGCAGTGACTACAGTGTTAAACATTCACGTCCATTAAACCATCAGTTCTCAGTCTTCTGCAAATTAAGGTAATACATTTTATA
>NW_020526744.1:0-38988 GCF_003368295.1 Carassius auratus
TTTATTGACTAGTCAACATAAAGCCAATCCGCTGAAAGCCCACGGCAGGGTGCAACAAGCCTAACAAAATGCTTCTTGACAAATGGCTCCGAGATCCTCGCCGCCTCAACCTCGCGTTGAACATACTCGAGTGCAACTTTCTGTAGACTTACTAACTCTGTTCCAGTTTAATGAAGATTTGTTTGAATATGCTGCGAGTGTTTTCTCAGGAGCAAAGCGGGATCGTTTCCCCTAGTAAGCCTCTAGTGTTCAATGAGCGTAAGTTTGTTTGAAGTTATCTATTTTTATCTGTGGGGAAGCTTGTGTTTATATGTGCATGGTATGCAAGTGTTGGCTTCCCACCTGGGACGGTTAAATATTGCTGGTTTGTGCAGATTTTACTTCTCTTTCTCTATCCTTTCCACACAAGTATTAAATTTGCAGCGCTGCAGCTTCCACTTTAAAGTATCCGAGGCACATCAAGCGCGGCATGCTCCTTTAAGGTGCTCTTCCTCTATAGCCGCCCGCTGTCCTTTAAGACTTCCAGTGCCTGAGCTCACCGACTCTGTGACAGGCCCTTTAGAAAAAGGTATGATATTGCACCTAATGAGATTTCCGCGTGCTCTCCCCTTGCCCCCAGGCGTCTCCTGCTGCTGAGGAGGCTGTTTAGTTCAAATGGAGAGGCCTAGTACTGTATTCCACTGTCAAAAATTCATTTGGGAAAAAAAGTGAGGTGCAGAAAGACAGTGGGAGATGCAGAGGGGAGGTTCTCACCTCCAGCCAATTTGTATCATGTTTGATCCTTGAGACTGGAGTGCTCGAGATTGATCTGAAGCAAATCAAAATTACAGAGCTGAAATTAAAAAAAGATTCTAACTGCTGTGTATTGCACTCTTTTCTTTCTTGCATTAAATACATTAAAAGTATGCATGCAAAATCAGTTGCTATCAGTTGATATTAGTTATTATAATTGTGCATGATCACTTCTCCTCTCTTTATATTTAATGATCTTTAACATCATACTGTAAGTTAATCTTTAACAGATAAATGTTAAGTCTCAGGTTGAATTTCCACTTGTCATATAGCCTAGTATGATGTCGAAATATTAAAATTAATTAATGGGATTTCAAAATGGCAAAATTAATTATTATTATTATTATTATTATTATTATTATTATTATTATTATTATTATTATTATTATTATTACTATGTTGCAATACCAAAATTTATTTATGGGATTTAAAAAAGACTTATTCTAGTTTTCATATCCAGTATTTCATATTCAATATTCTTTTTTTTTTTATTATTATTGTTGTTGTTGTTGTTCTTCTTCTTCTTATTTAGATCATATATAATTTTATATCAACAATTAAGCAGTTGTAAAATGAAAATAAATATTAAATCAAATTCATACTGAAATTTAAATTAAAATTCATATTTTTATGCTATGCAACAACAATACAGTAAAAACTGTAATGTTTTAAAATGGAATTCCAATTTTAAATAACTATTTTCTGTTTGAATGTATTTTAATATGTAATTTATTTCTTTGACGGTAAAACTGAGTTTTCAGCATCATTACTCCAGTCTTTCTGTGTCATTTCTTATGATTATCATTGTTGTGGTGATTCATATTTTTATAATGACTCAATTAAAATTGTATTAATTTCTTATACTACTCTACACACACTATGCATAATACACTACAGTTATGTTGACTTTTAATAATGTATATAACAAACTGTCTTCCTCACATACATCAGCGTACTTTCAACACTCCATCTGCTTTGCATATGTTTGCAGAGTAAAAAAAAAAAAAAAAAAAAAGTTTATGCTGTTGTTATCAATCAAAAGCAGCTTGTAAGGAACTTCTGCTGAAATGTATCAGACTGAAACAAGCTGTGTTTTCTTCCTTAGGCGTTTTTGTTTGCTGCTGATGCTTGCTGTTATTCACGGCATGAACTAGATCATAACTTCCTGAAGTCATCACAGTTGCAGACCATATGCCTAACGAGATGAGCCACCAGTGTGACGCGTTTTCATACAGGGCTTTGCCACGTGATTACTCAAGTTCAAGGCTTTGAGCACAACCCTGAAAATCTACTCATTCATCTTTTATTCTCTTCATTCATAACATGCTACAATAAGATCATCGGCAAATAGCAAGAGGTCATAGGGAGGACCGCTCAAGGCGGTAAACTGGTGTTTGCTAATGAATTAAACGCAAGTCTTCTCACGTCCATCGAGGATTGAAGAATTCATTGCAAATATTATATTGTGGGCCAAAGTTGTATCATAGTAACTATCTGGAAACAGCAAACATTCAAAATGTCATTTGAAAGCTCATTTGTAAAGAATAGTTAAATAACCACCATTATTTGTATCGTTTGCACTTAAAACATGCACTTACGCCAACACCAAAATGCTTGCTTCTTGTTGTCAAAAACAAAATAAATTCCCCTAAAAGAGCTTTTAAACTAGTCGTATTTTAACAATACAGTACATTTCAAAACTGTTTTAATAACACAATGCAATTCCATTAGTTTGGTATATACAGTATGTTCATATGCAAATTGTGGCTCTAGTACATTTTGGATAGATGAGGCATATTTCCTGCATCTAATATCCGAATGTGCCAAAATCTCACTTACATGTCCAAGTTTGTCACCTCAGCACAAAAATAGCCTGAAACTGCACATAATTGTTTTTTTTTTTGTTTGTTTTTTGTCTTGATGCGCTGAAAGTTATTAAACATTTCTGAATCTAATAAAAGAAACAAATTATGGTTTTGGTAAGGCGGAGTTTCAGAAAATATTAACGCTCGACTTCACAGAGATAAATGAAAATAGCCCAAGACAAATGCAGTTAATGTCATAAACTCAGTGTGGGTCATTAAGGGCCTCTGTAGTTACAGTTTCTCCTGCAGTTTTGCTACTTCAGATGCACAAAGAACAGCATTACAGTGACGGGCATCAGAGCTGTGTAGAGTATAGATGGATATAGAGAAACCTTGGTGCATTCATAAATCATCTGGTTCGAGGTCTAAACACTTGTAACTGCCATTATGCAGCATGCAATGTCTGACTGTCATACAGAGATATTGGAGCAGAGGAGGGAACATGAGGGCTGAAAACGTTTCCTTTTTGGTCAATTTATGAATGTTTTACATTACTTTGATAACCATAGCTGTAAAAAAAAAAAAAAAAAAAAAAAAAAAAAATTGCTGTAGAGATTAAGATTAATACGTGTGTGTGACTAATGTTTTACTTCTGGCAAACTAGACCATGTCCGTACCCAGGCACACAACTCAGATATACAGTGAATAACTTGTCAATTTATGAATGTTTACAGATGCTTTGGGCATCTTAGATGCTGAAATCATGAATCTCACAAAGGTTCCTGCAGTTCCTGATGATTTATGAAGTTGTGAAAAGGTTTTAATGCTTTCTATACAGTATGTTGGTAATGTTTAGGCTCTCATATGTTTATTTATTATTATTGTTATTATTATTTTAATGGAATTATCACTTTTTTAATGAAATTCATCAAGGATACTTTAAATTGCTGAAAAGTGAAATTCATCAAAGAATCCTCAAACAAAAATCTACATTTTTACAAAAATATTATGCAAAACTGTTTTCAACATTGATGATAACTGCTATGTTAAATGGTAATAATTTAGAAGATTACAGTTTTTAAGGTATTTTTTGATTAAATAAATGCAGCCTCAGTGAGCCTAAGCGACTTGCAAAATATAACAGTGGTGTACATTATTGATCCTAAAATTTACATTTGTTTAACTTACAAATGCCAAGGAATACAAACAAGATTGACTGAAACATGTTTTTCAAGAGTTGAAGAGATTAGAGTATGAAGCAGCGTATTGTATGTGAGTAAACAGTGTGATAACGTTGGAATGTGTCATGAATAAATAATGAATACAAACAGGACATACAGAAACACCTTTGTATGGACTGAATCCTGTAGGATTGGAATAGATGTGGGTTTTCGTCTGTTTGTGATTGGCAGATAAAGGCAGAACGTTCTGCAAGTTTCTCTTCTGATGAGGACGAGCGAGCAACTTAATCAACTTTAGTGCTTCCGTTTGATTTCTTCTGTGTTTTTGCCTCACTCCGACTCATTCTTATACCATTTCCACGCTCTTTGGCATTGATACCCATAATTCCCTTGTAACTTCAGTGATGTTTAGCATAGTCTATCACTATCAGCCTTTCCAAGTAAGTGTACAGACAGTTTCCCTACAAAAACCTGTTATCAGATGTCTGTTTTATATTGTCAAAAATGATGATTAACCATGAAAACACAATAATTGTGTGATTGAATCATGGTAGGAGTTGGGATCCTGAGCACAATGATTTTCAGTATGAAATAAATAAATAAAAACAGAACCCTTTTTATGTGTTTTGGCCATTATTTTACATTACAATGGCATTTTGGGGGCCTGAAAACACAAACTTTGTGTTATCATCTCCATATAACCTATAAATATACAAATTTGTGAAAACAGTGATGCCATGCACATACATATTACGTATTCAGTCTACAGGCATGTGCAAGTTTCTTTACAAAGTGATCTACTGGCCTGGCATGGTACTACAACAATTTTAGTTTGTTTTGCAGATCCACGTTTGCGGGGTTGCCTTTTATGGAATGTTTCGAACACAGACGACAAAGGGAAAACTTCTCAGTTTCTTGACATTTTCAATACTTCTATGCTTCATATTTCCTATTTCAAGTCTTCTGACAAATTAAAAGCTTTTAATGAAAAAAAAAAGCTTCTTATTCAAACCTATTGTGTGTTTTCAGAAGACATGGAAAATAGTGCATTCTAGTGAATTTTTATGGTGCTTTGTTGTCATTTGTTGAAGCTGAAAGCCATTTAATTGTAAGTACAGTCCTTCAAAACTTTTTCTGTTCCACGGAAATAAAAAAAAAGTTGTTGACTTTGACTCTTTTTATAATGTCATTCTGTATTTGGCATGTCTTTGTGTATCAATAAACTAAACTCACTTTTGCGCATCTGTTCTTTGCTCATTTGCAGAGAAAATATCTTATTCAGTGCAAGTAATTTCAGAACAGTATACAATATTTTGCAGAATCACTACCATGCAATTAAACAGCAATAACTCTGAAATCCAGTTGGATGTGTATATGAAATGCAGCATCTTAATTACGAGATTAATGGCTTCTCTCAGTTCGAATTCAGCAAGCTTAGAGGAATATTCAGTGATAGCCGGACCAGAGCTGGTTCTCAGCTTTAAAGTGAAAATTGCAGTTGAAATGGATTAATTTGTCACTTGTGCTTGCAAGTAGATGTAAATATGTCCATTTAGGCAGCTATTAAGAAAAAAATTATTTAAAACAAAAGTATCATGGAACTGACATCAATGAGTTTTAAGCCTATAAAGCTTGACATAATGAATGAAATATAGCTTGATTTATATATATATATATATATATATATATATATATATATATATATATATATATATATATATATATATATATATATATAACGATACGCGTATTCGTATTGAACCGTTCGGTACGACGCTTTCGGTTCGGTACGCGGTACGCATTATGCATACCGAACGGTTCGTTGGACTAATTAATTATATTTGAAAAAAAAAAAGAGAAATATAATGATATGATATGCGTTCAACAAGGTAGCCCAATAACCCAAACGACGTAACAGGCAACGCCCCTGACACTCCCGAAGAAGAAAAAAACACCAACTTATATGTTTATGTTATGTTATGACTCAGTCAGGCGCTCGCTCACTCAGTACGCGCTGAAGGCTCGTTGCAAAATGGCCAATGCGTTTAACAGACTAGAAAAAGAAGATGACTCTCAAACATATTGTTTGAGATGCATGATTCCATCTATGAGCTGCTCGATCAGAGTGACATGAGAGCCCCTCCTTAGAACATTATTTGTAAATCCATGTTATGGTAAGTGTGCACGTGAAGTCTTTGCACACTTTCTGAAATCCACACTGTGGTAAGTTTGCCACACTACACTAGTGCTCTGCATTCTTTCTAAAATCCTATATAGTGAGGGCTTCGCGCGGTTGCTTCATTGCTTCAAAAAAAAAAAAAAAAAAAAAAAAAACACCAGCGTGAATACTTGAAACATGTCAACTCATTTACGCCGACATCACCTTATTGTGTCAGTATCTGGGAAAAGACGAAAAAAAGGAGAAACATGCACGCAACAAACTATGCCTGCAGCATTTAGACACCAGTATTATAGCTTACAGGGAATCCACAGTGCACCCAAACACCAGACCTGTTGATTATTTTAGGATCTTATATTTCTGGTCTGTTAAATGCATTAGACATTTTGCAATGAGCCTTCAGCGCGTGCTGAGTGAGCGAGCGCCTTAGGGTCCGTTCACATATCGCTCCTAAAAACGCGTGGAAAACGCTAAGCACGTCTTTCTCCTCCTTTCCAAAGCGCTCGGGCAGAAGCGCTCATGAGGCGTCTGTCTTTGCTAAGCAACAATGACGTGCTCTCTCCATGAGACGCGGAAATTTCAGCAAAGGGTAAATGGATTTGCAGCTCTAAAAATCGCTTGCAGTAGCTCTGCTACTAAATTTATTTCAAAATTGCAATCCATATACAACTATAATCAGCTGTTCCTTCATCTTGGCTGAGTTTTCAACGTTGTTATGGGAAAGGATGAAGCTGATTGGTTAGTTCTTGTCACATGACCCGCGGTGCGCTTGCGGCATTCTGAAAAGTTGAGATGTTTTTGCATTTTGCTGTATCTAAAACGTACCGAACCGAACCGAACCGAACCGTGACATCAGTGTATCGTATCGAACCGAACCGTGAATTTTGTGAACCGTTACACCCCTAATATATATATATATATATATATATATGTTGTGTGATATTTGTAATCCAATATAATGATAATTGAGAGGTTATAAAAAAGTTAACTTTATTATTTATATCAAAATGTAAAAAAATAGTGTTATAAAATCATATATGATACAGTATAGGCTTTATAAGACTGAGCTAAAGGAATGGTTAAAACTGAATTTTTCCCTCAAACCTATACCTTTATTAATTTAACTCATATAACTTATATTTTAAGTCTTCTGAAGTCATACAACATAAAGGTTTAAACACATACAACACATACACACAAACAAAGTTTCTTATATGAGTGTATCTGTATGGTTTCAGAAGATTTAAAAAAACTAATAAAAAAAAGGGTTCATTTTTTTTTTACTTAAAAACATGCCTAAAATGACTTTAGCTTTTGCTAGACTTGAAATAAAGGCTACATTGTAATATGCTTTATATTGCCATTTCATACTGGCATGACATGTTTTTGAAGCATATTAGTGTAGTTGATATGTGCAACAGTAAAAAGTCATTTTAGTCTTTCTGAAATTCTCAACATTTCATTGATTGCAGAAAAGTGAGAACAAAAATGTGTAAATTCCAGGGCTCAAACTATAGTTTATATACCATTTTTCCTAACCCTGCCAATCTGTGAATGTCAGAAAATGAGCCCCCAGGCAAACACAGCACCATAAAAGTGCCAATCTTCAATAGAAACTTAAGTTTAAGAACCTGAACAGAATGGAAACAGTCCACCAAAAAAAATCATTCATATCAGTCTCCCCAAGAGCACATTACTCAGTGCAGATGAATATATCATGGAAAGCCTTTCTTTGAACACACCGAATGCCATGCTGTGATGGTGTTCCACAGACGTGTCAGAGAGCCCCGATGTTGGTTTTGATGAGATTTCAGTCCCTCCATCAAAAGATGAGCAGATTAGGAAGTGAAAAGGACCTGTGGTTCCTGAATAATTATTGGGAATTATACAATGTCATGCGGCAATCTGGGCTGAAAGGGCTTAGAACTGGAATGTTTGCCTTGTCTTTTCTGTTAGTGTAGAAATGGATGCCATCTGATAGAATTTTTATTCAAACAGATTAAGAATCAGTTGAAGAGAGGTATTCTGAGCAAGACAAGTGATGAATACATTTTGCTGATCCGTGTATTGTCTGAAGAATAAATCGGAGAAATAAACTTTGCAGGAATTCCTCTATCTATCTATCTATCTATCCATCCATCCATCCATCCATCCATCCATCCATCCAATCCATCCATTCATCCATCCATCCATCCATCCATCCATCCATCCATCCAATCTATTCTCACAACAAAACCTTAGAAAAACTTGCCAATGGAATCAGAAAAAATAAATAAATAAAAATAATAATTATAATCTCTAGAGTGTCAGGTCTTACTACCTTATGCAGTTTTGCTTTTGAAATGAATATTTTTTTTTATTCAGGAAACACATTTAGAGTACTGATTAAATTAAAACTTGATTTAAAAAAGATCAGTTAACACCAGAAGAAGAGAACTTAACTCTTCTCAAAATCATATTACTGCCAATTCATGTTTATAATCGAGTGAAAGAAACTTTCCCTTTGTTGACTGAAAATATTATTTTTCAAAGGCTTCTATAAAATGCTATTTTTAGTGAGATCACCTGCAAAATTATGAGCATAGGTGTAATAATTGATATTTTCTGAAACCTCAGTTTCTTTGTGTGGATTATATAACATCTCAAGTTTTTTTTTTTTTTTTTTTTTTTTTTTTTTATTATTATTTATATACTGTGTCACCATTTTGCCTAATCTAGGTAAAAACATGTTTTCTCATTCTTCCTTTTCTTTCCTCCATGTGAACTATACATTTCATAATATATCATGCTGTGGGATATATAATCCAAATAGTTAATCCAAAAATAGTTAATCCAAAAATAAAATTCTGTTAGTAATGTTTTTTTGGTTAATCAATTTCTTATGCATCATCATGGCTGAACAAAACTTTTTCAATTTCACAGACTGTTTTCAACTCAACTTTTTTTTGACTGATAGCACCTTCTAGTTTCACAAAGTCCCTGTTCTTGCTCTGAGCCAACTAAATTAGACCCTAAATAACACCACTATTCTTAAAACTGTCCATCCAGAGCCCTTGAGAACCCGCACTGAAAGACAGAGCTAAATTTGCCATCTCCAAAATGGTAGACAAGGGTGGGCTCTTAGGAACATACCTCGAATGATTTATGAGCGTTTGTTGTAAATTCATATTCAGTTAGCCAGTTTGAGACCATTCTTTCCTAAGGCTGAAACCTGCTGTCACTGAATGCCTTATCTTTCCCTCTGCAGCTCACAGAGAGAGTGGAGGAACACTTCAGTTGTGTTTCAATGCAGTTTTCACTGCTCCTTCATACCAAACATGCCACATCTTGTAGGTCACTTCCATTAACTAAGCTTTATTCTTATTGGTCATAAAACACTTGAGTCGGAATAGGAGTCTTAATGACATACTTGTTATAGTTATATTAATCATTATTTACTGTTATGAATAGGGGAAGTCGTGGCTTAGTGGTTAGAGAGTTTGACTCCTAACCCTAGGGTTGTGGGTTCGAATCTTGGGCAGGCAATACCACGAATTAGGTGCCCTTGAGCAAGGCATTGAACCCCTGACTGCTCCCTTGGTGCTGCAGCATAAATGGCTGCCCACTGCTGTGTGTGTGTGTGTGTGTGTGTGTGTGTGTGTGTGTGTGTGTGTGTGTGTGTGTGTGTGTGTGTGTGTGTGTGTGTGTGTGTGTGTGTGTGTGTGTGTGTGTGTGTGTGTGTGTGGTTTTCAGCTCTAAATTTTTTTGACAAATTTCTGTGAATTAAAATTTTTATATATTTAACAAAAAATGTGGGTTTAAGTAAGAATTTAACAGAAGTATCTTATGCTCACAAAGTCTGCATTCATTTGGCTAAAAATACAGTTATAGTAATAATAATAGTATTAAAATGTAAAGTATTTATGAATTCCTCTTAGATTTTTGTGTGTTACATAGATAATTGTATGTTGAGTTTTGCAAAAAGTGTTTTATGCAATTGTAAACTGAGTCAAAGGCCAACAATTAGTGTATGATTCTGTAGATTTTATATGTGGTTCTCGTGTTTGAGTGACAGGTTTCAGAAATAGTGTAGCAAGTAAAGATTTTATTTTATTTTATTTAAAAGCAGTTAAATGCAAAAAATAATTATAATATTTTCAAAAGTGGCAAAAAAACAAAAACAAAAAAATATTGGTGTGTGTGTGTGTGTGTGTGTGTTTGTCAGTGTAATATCTAAATACAACCAAATATTATTTATTTTAGCAAAACTTCTAACTACCCTATGAAGTCGGAAACCCCTGCTGAATCTTTAATGCAGTATATGATTTAACAGTATTAAATGCTTTGATTATGCACATTTTACCAGATTTGTGAATTTAATACATTTACTATAATTTTCAAATATCAATTCAGTAAATTACTTTATTATATGTAAACCCCTTTCTCCCAGGTCCCCAATGCCACAGGTTTACCTGCACAGCACCTACTCGCTTGCCTCCGTTACACTCACCCCCCTAAACCTCATCCCAGCTGGGTCACGGCACCAATGTAACCCCTCTCTCCCGTGTCCTCACCACCATACCTTGTTCTTGTTCCCAGTGGGTCTCTGGCATGGGAGGCGGACACACTAACAAGGAGGCTACATGACTGAAACCACTTGCACATCTCTTGAGATCAGGGGAGTGAGGTTAACTGCACAGTATCTGCTGGCCTGCCTCCGTTAAACTCAATCACCCTAAACCTCACTCCCATTCGGGTCACAGAACCGATGTAACCTCTCTCTCCTTGTTCTTGTTCCGAGTGGGTCTCGAACCCGGGTCTCCGGCATGGGAGGCGGACACACTAACATGGAGGCTAAATGATTGCAACCACTAGTGTAAGTTGCTAATGTGTCTGTTGAGGTCAGGGGAGTGAGGTTTAACTGCACAGCACCTACTCGCTGGCCTCCGTTACATTAATACTTTTTGATATAGCCTAATTAAGTTGTTGATTATTGATATTCTAGTGTAATCTCATTATCCACTCACCCTCTCATGTCTCCATTACATTACAATGACTTCAGGGCTTCTGACCGCAACAATATTTGTTGCCCAAAACACCCTTGCAGCAAGGAGAAGCAGCCAGAAGAAGGGAAGGGAGAAGTTGACATTAAACTCATTAAAGTTTGTATTATCCAGTGTTTAGTGCTCCGATTACAGCAAACAGAGCCATCTGCTTAGGGGACAGGCCTTCCCCCCACAGCCCTGTATAATTCACCAAATAAAGTTTGTCTCTCCATCCAGAAATCAAAGGTCCCACAGGGAGCGCTTGCAGCTTCTGCCGAGGAGCTGGAAATTGCGAGCAGGTGTACCTCCAGCGAGCCCGTTTGCCTTACTGACGCTGTATGCAGATTAGTGTTTCATCCTCGCATTCATTAATGACTCTCTCTATTAATCAATTCCACTCATTTGGATGAGGCCTGCTATGGAATGGAACTGGGCCATTGGTGCTCATTAGGAGATAACAGCAGTTTTCTCTCTTGATCTTGAATAGTTTTTCGGGGACACGTTACTTATTACCAGTTTTAACTGATGTCACAATGGGGTTTTAGCTCAGTTTGATACAACATGACATACAGTAACTTTATTAACTCCTAAGTGACAATTGACATTGCTCCAATATAAAAGTAGCTAGTTGACAACTGTCTAGATATATGGCTGGCTTTAATATATGTAGCATGTTTGGGGAAGTTGTGGCCTAATGGTTAGTGATTCAGACTCGCAATCCAAAGGTTGTGAGTTTGAGTCTTGGACTGGCAGGAATTATAGGTGGTTGGAGTGAATGTACAGTGCTTTTTTCCACCCTCAATACCATGATTGAGGTCCCCTTGAGCAAGGCACCGAACACCAACTGCGAACACCAATCACGTTACTTTCATTTTTTATTTCTCTTTGAAAAATTGCAGCATTTAACTTGTATGTGTACAAAACTTAAAATATAAAACACACAAAACATTGTTATGCCATATACTATATGTACTGTATCCGTGTGAGTCAAAAACTGCAAATATTTATTTCTCTAAAAGTGTAGTGCACTTTGTTTTCAACCATATTTTCCATTATTTTTTGGGTCAATGCTACTGTATGACAATACAACTTTCGTTTATCACATGCAAGTCATTTACTTAAAGTAACCCCTGTTTAACTTCAGAGCAGTCTTGGTCTTATATTTTGTTTTTTGCATCTAAAAAATGCAAATGTTGCAAATTTATAAAATCGTTTTACAATGATGGCAATTTGGTTGTCACACGCTAGAAAGACTTTAATGTAGGAGCTTATGAGGCAAATTAGTTCCTCACGAGGAAAAGAATCAAGTGTGAATCTTTTGTCTCAAATGGGGAACTGGTCTTATGTTTTGAATATTGCAAATTAACAGCTAGTTACTATGCAACCACTGGGATTTGGGATATTGTAGGTACAACATTGTGGCAATGATTTGAGAAGACAGATCCTCTGTCATAACTTGCTAACAACCAGTTGACATTAATGAGCTTCCTCTATGTACAGCACACTAAAGCAGATTTGTTCCTGTTATTTGGCAGAGCTGTGATTATGCTTCAAAGTCACATCCAAACATTTAGAGTAATGGAGTAACAAATGTGCCTTATCAAAATTGTCAGATGTGATCAAGATAAATGACTTTTGGCGTAAACTTTTTTTTGGATTGTTTTACCGTCTCAAGCTGAGCAAAACTATCAATAGCTGTGCAGAGGCGTTTTTCTTTTATTTTCTTTTAATTTATTTTCATTTTTAAATCCACGGCTTACCACAGCATAATTAACCTGCTGCCATATTTACCCAGTACGTATTGCAACACATGTTCTGTTAATTAAGGAACAGCAGTGTGAAACAAAAATAAGGGCCTTTGGTTACACTTTATTTTGATACTCCACTAAAGACATTCTGCTGACTGTAAGTAACTTTGTAACTACACAGTATATGTCAGATAACTCTTATTCATTTGCAGCTACATGTCAACTAAGAGTATTAGTAGACTGTAAGGTTAGGGTTAGGTTTAGTAGAATAAGTTGAAGTATATGAACATTTATCAGATGCATGTCTGTTGGGTGACCATCAAAATAAAATGTCTGCAGATATTAAGCAGAGAATCTACTAATATACTATTGACTAGCTGACATGTAGGTGTAAAGTTACTTCTAGTTATAGTAGAAGGTCTAAAGTGGACTAACAACATAAAATGTTGGAGAATTTTTGAGGGGACTTACAATTATTTTAAATCTGCCTTTAATTATATCCATACAGACCTGTTTTTTTGTTTGTTTGTTTGTTTTTTAGCTCACCAGTACTTTAAAATTCTCTCACAAAGCTATGTAATGAATTTTGAAGACTCATATGGACTACTTTTATGGTGCTTTTGTGCCATTTTCGACAACCCCGGAGACATTTATAGAAAACGAGCACCCTGGACATTCTACAAAATATCTTCATTTGTCTTCCAACAAAGAAAGGAAGACAAACAGATTTTGGAACAATGTCAGAGTGAGTAAATAATGACAGAATTTTCACCGGCAAAACACATTTTTATTCAATTTAATTTAATTTAATTTCAGCTACCATTTTAAATCATTGCCGACATTCAGATCATGAATGATTGGTCTTTTCCAAATGCTTTTCAGTGCTATGCCTTTGTACGTTACATCTGTATTTGTCTGATATGTTTAATTATTTATTTCCATTAATAGCACATTTTTGTCTTCCACTTTACTCTGTTATTGTCCTTTTCTATTTTCATCTACTTCTCATTAGAATTACTTCATGCAGAGCTGAGCAGGCTTTGATGTTAGAATAAGAAAATGAAAAAAAAAAAAAAAAAAGGGAATCCCTCAAAAAGGGATCTTGGATAGAACAACGCTTTTCCACCCATATCATAGCTTCCAAACATAATGGCCTCAATGTCATGGGCAGGTGTGAAGCCGCTCTTTGTTCAGACTCAGATGGAACAGTCAGAGATATAGGAGATTTGCATTAAGCTGCTTGTCTAAGATGAGAAATGTGGAGTAGAATTATTCAGCAAGAGGCTTTAGTTGGATGAATTACAGTGGCTGTGTACGTTGTCCTGAAGTCAGATTCGGCATGAAGATCAGACTCCTCCGAATCTCACAAGTCTTTTTGATTGGTACGGCAGGTGTTGTTTTTTATGTGTTGTTTTGGCTTAAGCTCTGCTGTATGCGAGCATCTATTTGGAATCAAATCAGGCCTTGGTGTTTTCGGAAACAAATGCATAAAATTTCTGTTATATATATATATATATATATATATATATATATATATATATATATATATATATATATATATATATATATATACAGCCAACATTTCTCATTTTTATTTATTTCAACTTGATTTACTAAAATAACTAAATAATTAACTAAACAATAACTAAATAAAAATGTATGTCAGCATAGATAGATAGATTTATGGATGGTAACTTTTCTCATAAAGTACATTTCTCTATGTACATCCTCTTTAAATCTAGTCTCAAAACACAATATCATTGCAAAGCAAGTGCTTCTGGCTGTACCAATATTAAAAATACTACCACTAGAAACAAAAAACTCTACATTATTTCCTCTGGCATTTTCAGAATCAGATGAAGTGAAATTAAACTCTCCATATGAAGCATGGGCAGCAAACTTCAGTAAGTGCTGCAATGGGAAGAGAGAGAAGTTTGTGTACGGAGTGGAATGAGGAGCTTTTGAGGTGAGGATGGAGAAGCTTGTTGTGTATTATAGATACAAAGAAAGCTGCAGGCTCCATGAGGCCTGCGAGGCGGGGATGTTGGCAGTGATTCATGATCATTCAGAGCTGCCTATGATTGATTCTGTGCATGGGATTGACTAAATTGCTACAATTTGTTTAGATCCTCGGTGGAGGATATCTCAGCATTAATAAAACATTATCAATCATTAGTATGGAGACTGGAGAGATTGTGTGAGACTTAGTGCAAATTAGTCTCTGTCTCAGATATCTGACATACACTTCTGCTCAGAACTAGACTTCATCTTGGAGGTTTTAAAGCTACATTTTAGATACTTCAAATGCAATGCAGTGGCACAGCATTTGTGATCAAGAGCATAGATTATCAGTCTTCATTCCATGTTTATTATTGTTTATTCATGTTTCCATGTTTATAATTATTATTATTAATAATATTATTAAAATAAACCATACCATTACATTTAACCAATGAATTTTCCTATTTTTTTTCTTTTTTTTTCAGTAAAAAATATCTAAACATCCTTAAAACATTTTTTTTTACTCCACTGACAAATTGTATTCGTATTGTTTTTCAGCATACAACCATAGTGTTAAAAAAACAATTAATGTAAATAAAATATTAAAAATAATGTAAAATATTAAAAGTAAAAAATCTGTATTTCAGCTTGTTGTTTAAAACATTTTTCAGTTTTGAGGCTGTTTGTATACAACAGTAAAAAAAAATATATATATATATATATATATATATATATTTATATATTGCTTATTGATTGATTGAGTGTTTGATTTTACTGTAATACATTTAAACTGTACAACTGTAATGTAAAAATAATGGGAATAATAATAATAAGAAGAAAAAGACTAAAAAAGTATAAATGGTAATTTATGTTAAGAATTTGGCAGGGTGGTATATGCATAATTTTCATGAATTTTCATCTTACATAAAAATGCAGAAAAAAAGGCCAATCTGAGATATGGGTTAAGCTATTCTCTAGTAATTCTTTAGTATTCTATACAGTTTTTAGTAAAGTTAGAAAATTAGTTTTGAATTATGGATGCTGTCTTCTTTTGTGGTCATGAGGTAAATATTTCTGCAGACGCAAGGTTAGTTGTTAAGAATTTACAATAAACAAACAAAATCCAGGTTAACGTTAACAGCGCTTGTCTGGAACACAACTTTTAATACATTCAGCGAGACTGACACCTTTGTCATCCGCAGATGTGACAGCCAAAAGAGAGTGAAGCATAAAAGCATATAAATAACCAAAGGTGCTGACTGAATTAGAATGGCATTCGATGAGAAGAGAGAGAGAAAGCCTTGAAAAGACAGAGAAATAACGTGTTCTCAGACTCCCTCCCATCTGTACATCTCTCATGTTAGATATAGAGAAGTGCATCCTGGAAGAAAGTGAAGACAGAAAATAATTAGTCTCTACAGAGAGGCAAAGACAGTCTTTTCTATCCATCTAGTGTTTTTACAGAAAGGGTTCATTTCTGAATCTTGAGCAACAGGAGCTGTTGTGCACCTGAATTGTCTGTATCTATTTGCAGAGTTAAAAGAATCTGCAAATAAGTAAAGACAGTACAGACTTTACCTTCGCATAGTAGCATCATCATACATACATACATACATACACACACACACACACACACACACACACACATATATATATATATATATATATATATATATATATATATATATATATATATTAGGGCTGTCAATCGATTTAAATATTGATTAATCGCATGATTTTAACTTAATTGCACCTTTTATCTGTTCTAAATGTCAAAATCAATAAGGGCATGGACAAATATGGATGCTTTATGCAAATGCATGTTTATTATAAGTGATACCGTAGTCAACAAAGAGCATGAAGGCTAGACATGTTTCAAAGGTCACAGTTGCAAACCCTACGGCTTTCTTTTTTACATGAGGGTGTTTGGTGGCACGTCATCTTTGTTTCCAGGCAGAAAGTAAAAGAAACACGTCTCCCGGAAATCCTGCATACATCCGATGACGATTTCGACACTCCCGAAGTGTTTCCACTTTTTTTTGTCCCATATGCTTTTGAAGTTTAGCCAACGGTCTGTGAGCGGGACGTCTGAGCCTGAGACTAACTTAAGGATTAGGCCACGGGTCAAACAGAAAATGTGGTTATATCTATTATTTGGTTTATATTTACCTGCTACTTGGTTATACCTAATATTAGTATGTTTTACTGTGTTTAATGTATAAACAAAATACTTGATGTATATGAATCAGCAATGTGAATAATGGGAATTACTGTATGTATGACCTATGAAACATGTAGCCTTCATGCTCTATGTTGACTGTGGTTTCACTAATAATAAACATACATTAGCATTTAGCATCCATATTTGCCCATGCCCTTGTTGATTAGAGTATTAAAAACTGGAAAACTATTAATATTAGGTACATTTAGAACATAACAAGGTGCAATTAAAACTCAATACAATCATTGCAATTCAATATTTTAATCGATTGTCAGCCCTATATATATATATATATATATATATATATATATATATATATATATATATATATATTATTTTGGGTTATAATATATGATATAACTTTGACATATTTTTAACAACTCCTGAGATCCACCCACCTACCAGACATAAAAGAAGTCAGGCTGGAATAATGAATGTTTATTGATTTTGTCGTATAATTTACTACACATGAAAAACTACTAGAGTAGCAGTATGTTAATCCTACTATGAATAAGTTAACAGCGAAGCTAAATCAAATAAGTTCAGTGGCTATAAAAGTGCGCGGTGAAGGCTCTGTGGCACAGTTTAGCAGCACAAGCCCATCCCATATGCACAACGTCTCCCCGTCTCTTGGGCAAGAGCCTGTAGCACATGTACGAGGTGGCAGAAAATGACTTTGATCTTGATGCTGATAGCAAAGCGGGCTCAGCGTGCTTTTTTCAACCCCCTTTGGCCTCAAACCATCCTTCCATGCATATGTAGCTGACACCGTACTGCCCCACACTGCTAGTTTGCCATCAGTCTCCGAGTCTCTATCCTTGTCTTGTCTCGCGAGCTGATGCAAGCTGCCCTACAGAGCAAAGGCTGAGGAGCGCGTTCCCTCGCCTCGATGCATTTCAGTCTTTATTTTGGAAGTGTGGTGTTAAGAAGTCAGCCTAGTGAAATAGAAAGACTGAGGGCTGATGGGAACACATAGCAGAATTTTCTGAAATGAAAAGGCTGAGGCTCTGCCATTAGAGACCTTGTGTAACCAATTACAAGTGGATTTTAGACTAGTTTATCAGACCCTCAAATGGTCATCAAATATATGTTTGTGTATGATGTTTATTTTAAGAGATTTAAATGTGTTTCGCGATGACAACATGCTTTTAGCAGGAGTTAGTGAACTCAACCTTGTCAAAATGGTCCTGCTGGGTTATCAAAAGACAAATACATTTTAAAAAGCCTAAAACCCCATTAAAATGATAGGGGGAAAAAAAACAAGTTGTTTACTTTTATTTGAGGAGTTGGTGTTGTGTTTTTCCTGTCTTATTGAAAAAAAAAAAACTTTTTCTAAGAACTAAAAAACTGTCTATCCTTAGGTGAGGCCTTTATTCAAAAGAAAATGAAAAGATTTGATTTGACACAGAAAGGAATAGATAATCTTCCTTCACATTTTCATTCTAATGGGAGGCTGAACTTCACATTCCAGACATGGCTTATAAAAATATCCCTTTTTTCTTTTAAAATGAGTTTATAAAAGTATACTGCACACAAAGTGTTTTCCATCTATCATTTGCGCACACTTATGTCACTCTGTGCTTTAATCATCGCAAATGTCATTTTAATAATTTTGAGTTGAAATCTATCATCAAAGTAATTTGTTATAAACACTCCCAAAACTCCCTCACATGATTACATTCCCGAACATCAGACATTCAAATGCAAAATTATGCAACAGCGTTGTCAGAACTGTTTACTTTATACCGTTATTGAATTTGAATTGAGATGTCAAACAGGATGCAACATTGCATTTTGAATTTGAATTTTGATGTTCGAATTCATAGCTGCAATTTTAAACTAGAAAATTTATCTATCTATCTATCTATCTATCTATCTATCTGTCTTTCTGTCTTTCTGTCTGTCTGTATATTTAAAACATTGAAGTGACTTTTTTAATGTGCATTTTATTTATTTATTACAAATATCTATTGTCAGTTTGACAAAGCCTTTGTAAAAAACATAAAAAAGACAGTTTATTAGCATTATAGATAGAAAGTTTATTGACTGTCAGTGATATAGATAGATGTAAGTTTTTATTTATGCTATTGCCAAGGCAGGAAGAAAAGCTCTTTTTCAATTAGTCTTGCCTAAAATCCTATCTCATGCCAGGAATGGACTATTTCAGGCATTATGCTTACGTAGAGTTGTGAAACTCCACAGGAGGACAACCTTTAGTCTGTCTCACAGATGTCTGTCCTCTCATTTCCTCTTGAAGCACCCGGAAACAGCTGGTGGCTGGAGCTCACTGCTGACAGAAGTATCAAACAGATCCGAGATCAGTTCTGTAACTTCTTCATACGCTCAGCTCAAGGACTGCACACAAGGAGCTGGTCTTAAATCAGTTGTAAGTTTCACTAACAAAGCCCAGAACCGGACAATCTCCAGGTGTGCGTTCATGTGGAGACCAGACTGCCCATATTTCATCCCGCCAACCAAGCTCTGTTCCTGCGGTCTGGTTTGACAGCTCCCCTTACCTAAGTGATTCAACTCCCAGGTTCTTCAGTGCAGGTGTCAAGGTGGGAACGAGCAGGAGAGAGAGAAAAGAGGGAAAGAACAGGGAGGAGAAGAGGAATTCTCGTCTTTTGTTGCCACAGACATATGGCCGACTGGTTGGGATTTCTCTCGGGATGCCAGCACAAACAGAGATTTCAGGAAGTAAAGAGCTCCAGTAATTCTTCCACTGCTCCTGTGCAACCACCTCAGCCTCCTCTGTGAACCTTCGATATGGAACGCTAATCTAGCGTTTAGCTACACTGTAATCATTTAAACCTTTGTTCGAGTTTTCCTGTGTTTATTTGTTTGACATCTGTGTGGGATCACATGTTTAGTCAGGATGTGACTAGAAATTGGATCAACAACTTGGTTAATGCACTTTTGGAAGAAGTTATTGGCTTTACTTTGAACATTTATCTTTGATGTGCATTGAAATGCATAGCCGAAGTTTAAGAAAGATTTTCTTCGAACCTCTGATATTTTGAAATAAATAGGCAACAGATATGCACATACAACATATGTATCAAGAATCACTTAAATTCGATTAGATCACCCTTACTAAATGATTACTCTATTTGAAAAATAGTCAACCTAAGCCTAATAATGAACAGAATCGGCCCGTTTTGCAAAGCTCTTTTTAAATTTACATTTTCTTTCTTTTGGTGTTTTGCAATGCATATCAAAGCCAATTTCAGAAAATGTTTCAAATGTTTTTATTTTTTATTTTTTTGCTAGAGTTGATTGGTCCCAAAGTGAATCTATGTTTAATTTTATAATGGATTTGTAATCCAGGCTTAGAAGATTGAATTGCAAGTTTTGCCCACTTGACAATTAGTGATTTATATGTAGCTTTTGATTCTATTTAATCTCAGTATTATGGCATTTTCTCTGAAATTAATTTTTATTTTATATATTTTATTTATTTTCTAATATTTTTTGTTGAAAAGTTATATTTATACCATATCCGCTGCATAACTATAATCACTTGCTTTCAGTAAATTAATATCCTCTCTGTCCTCTACCTGTTCAGTCATTTTATATAGAAAATAAGATCACTTTTCAGAAAGGTCTTGAATATTGTGATAGATACATTAACTGTGATAGACAGAAATGAGAAAATAAGTCTGGCAGACACACCCCAGGAACATCCATTTAGAAGCGATAATCTCCATAAAAGGCTTTTTCTTCCTGCTAGACGCTATACTCAGAGCACAGTGTGCACCTTAAGCGTGGAGTGTGACATTGGCATCTAAAGAGGCGTCCCCAGCCCCCTGAGGGACAGCTCCCAATTTGCATAAGTAACATCTTGATTTGCTGTAACACGAAATTGTGCTTCTGTTATGTTCAATTAACCCACCAGTTCAGGTTGTAATTAAAAGCTCACATCTCCCACCGTGCATTGAAAAAAGGAGTGAAAAAAAAAAAAAAAAAAAAAAAAAAAAAACACAGGGAGAGTTAAAATATAAACTGCCGTCTCATCATGTTTTCATCAGTTATGACCTTGGCAATCATGGCTCCTGGGTTCAAGATATCTTTGGAGAGGTGCCACCATATCCATAAGTTGAAAGTTAATAGGGGGAGCATCAGCTGTTCTGTTCCTCTGATGTTGCCCTTGCCAGCTGCTGTACGTGAGTCAGAAAGCTTCTGTCTTACAGCACGCTGTCTTTACAAGACCACTTGCTTTAAAGGGATTATTTTATGAGGGGAATTATGCTAACTAGAGGGACCTTTTATTCTGAAGTTTTTGCTTACAGGCTTGAAACTCACTGTGAGGTGTTTTTTTTTTTTTTTTTTTTGTGATTACTATACTTCATCTGAGATCATGTTTTGTCTTTCACTTTCATAAGTCCAGAAATAGCACAGTTCGATAAAGAAGTATATTGCTAGCATGCAAATGAAGTGTTTTTAGATAAGTCGTTTACTGATTTGCAGTGTTTGGGCAAGATGATCAGAAGCTCATCCACTACTCTAAAAGAAAATTATCAAAGCTCAAAGTGAATCAAGAGCACAAGTATCTATTTACAGATCAAACATCGCTAAACAAACTCTAATTTATATTTATTTATCACTCTCTACAACATCAGACACATATTGATTATTGATACCATTGGCCTTTGGCTTGACATTTATCAAACAGCTAATATTATGTTGGTTATGTTGCACAAACCATGTTCCCATTTGTCATCTCAGACAGCTACCTTCTAAAAATCAACTTTCTTAGGTAGAAACACTTTGAACATTTGCTAATTATATGAAAATCCCCTCACAAGTTGACAGTACTGAAACGGTAAGAAACAGGTTGTTTCAAAACATATTTTTGACGCTGTGTGTTTCGTTGTGAAAGCAAGACTACTGTGTGTGGCCTTCCAAAAGAGGACACAACTAGAAACCAGTGGTTAAGTTGTATTTACAACACTGTTCCTGAAAAGTACAACCCAAATATTCAGATGTTTGCAATGCATCTTATGGAGATATGCATAAAGAGACAGTATAATTCATTATAACCAGTAATTATGTCCCCACTGGATGCAACAAATGGCTTTTTATTATGGGTTATATTGGTTTTGTCTCATCATGCCAGGACACGGTATCAAAGTATGGTAAGAAGCGTAACATTTCTGTCACTCGCTTGAGGAATTCGGCCAATCACAATGCACTGGATAGCTGGCCAATCAGCATTCACCTCGCTTTCAGATGGATGAGCTTCGTAAAAAGAAAGGTAGGGCATAGAGGAGCAACACGAATGTTCATTTTGTGGAAAACAATGTGTTTTTTAACCTTAAACCACATAAACACATTGCATGACACCAAATACACGAAATAATGTTATTTTAAGCAACGTCATATGACCCCTTTAAAGGGAAAATACCAAGCAATGGTGCTGACAGATACATTTGCATAGGTTTGTATTTAAGAATATAAAAAAACACCAGACATACATTAAAACAATGATAAAACTTGATTGGCACCACAGGGGGTCTTTAAAATATTTTATTTTGTTTCGTTTTGTTTTACTATGCAAAATGGTAGTTCCTAAATAAATGGTTATCTAGTCAGAGAAATAATATTGCATGGCCTCAGTGGGCTTCTGGATGTTTGGAATCAGTCATTATTTCTTCCGTTCCATTGGGTGCCACTGTGGACTTCAGTTCTGCTCTAGCATGCAGTCCTAGTCTCGCAGATTAATCAGAGCTGCATGTTAGAGTGCGCAAGATTTCTCTCAGCTTCAGTTCCATACTCAAAATCAATGGACATGCAGAGCTGGAGCACTGCTCATTCATTTAGCTCTGATTCAGAAAACTTCGGCTCTATTCCACATGAGTTTATTATTATTATTATTTTTTGGTAGTTTGCAAAGGAACAACATTAGAAGTGTCCGACCACACATTAGTTATGACCATTTACTACTTAGGCTCCTTCGAAAAGGATGGTAAATGAAAGCTGTTTATACTCTTACACTTCTCTATGCTCATTGCATAAACATGCATCTACCTACATTTCTTCAAAACTTCAAAAACATACTTCTACTAATCACCGCAGTTTTCTGCTGAAATGAACACTAGTGCAAGTAAACCAATAATAAATCTTTTTAAAAATGACATCAACAACATTGCACTTGCACTGAAGAGCACTCTAAAAAAACACAAGTCTCCAAAACAGATCTCAAAGACTTACTAAAACTAAAATGGCATGGTTACTTCAGTAAATGTGTTTTATCTCACGTTTGCTTGCTCAGTTAGGTTTCGAGTAGGGTTTAGTTTTGGATTTACATTATTTTCAAATGTAATAGAGCATTTATAATTCCACTCACCTCACCATTGAAGGTGGGTTGCTTTTAACTATATGGATGTGAATATCTAAATATGCATTTATACAGAAACTATAGTTATTAGTTTAAACCATAAAAGTAAATTAAAACCTGTGTTTTATGAGATTGTATAAGCAATAGCCATCATCCTTAAATATGTTAAAGAAAATTCAATTTATTGCTAATGTTTAATTCATGGACATCAATATGTGTATCTGAAAATGAATGCATATAATTGACTGGCTGCTATTTTAATGCAAACTAAGAAAATTTTGAAGGCACCAGATGAGCGCTGACCCAACGAACAGTGTTTTCTTCGCCTGCGTTTTAACTGAAGCAAAATGTCTAAATTCCTTGATCTAACAAGAAACATTCTCAATGTCTAGATGCATTTGCTAATTGTCATGCAAAAGTCTAAGTTTCAATGATGCAATGTTTTATTCATCACAGAACCATGTGTGGCTTAGAATATATTCAGCAGTTCAGCTCCTGAGAGAGGGTGGGGGGTGGGGAATGGGGGGGGGGGCTCTGATTAAAAGCACCATAGGAAGGCTTCTTCTACCTGAAGCACTGGCCTTTTGAACAGCTCGTAACCAGCTTCCTCTTCTCAGTTCAAGACTGATATTAGAGAGTCAACAAAAAGGCCAACTCTGGCATAACCTCTGCAAAACCTTTCAGACTCATTTACATAGGAGTTTTAGAACAAGCCTAGTCAGCCTTGTTTGTGGCTTGTGTTTTTTTGTTTTTGTTTGCAGGTACAGAGGCGAAGACCTCCAATTTCACCGCTTATTCATGTATACAGCACAACCCATAAAGCTTCATTAAGTGCCACAGCCCTTTTGTGTCACTGCTTTTTATGCATCCTCTTGTAAATTGGAAGTATAAGTCAGTTTTAGTGGGCTCATAAAATCAGAACCTTTAGCTGACTATATAATACTGTACAAAAAAAGTGTTATTTGACACTTTAATTAAACTATATTTATTTGAGGATATATAAAAAAAGTGATTAGAAAACGATATTATATTATATTATATTATATACATATCCCTGGAATGACTGTATAGCAGTATGTGTTTCGTAAAGCAAACAATATAGTAGAATACATGTCCCATAAATATTTAACTACTCATGTATACAAATATATTAACACCCAACATTATTATTTTCAGTAGTATGATATTTGCATTCAGTGTAAACAGCTTCAGGTTCAGCAACTGCATAAACATACATAACTTTTTTCTTTCTTTTTGTTTGTTTAATAATACATGAAGAATACGGATTGATACCTTGGGCATGGACACATATCAAATTACTGCCTTGCTGGTTAAGACATTGAGAACTATGCATGTTTTGTTTGTTTCTTTGTTTTCGTTTTTTGGTGGCATCAGCCAGTCAGCATTGTTATGATGTCATTTAATGGCTCCAGAGTGATTAAACACATGGCGTTTACAGCTCATTGATTGGCAGATTTAAAATGACATACGTCCAAACAGCCATCAAATTATTTTAATCGAATCATCTTCATTTTTTTGCATAATATTTTTTACTTATTATAAAAATAATATAAACTATTAAAATGTTATTACAGTTGAACCTAACTGTTTTCTATTTGAATATATTTGAAAATCTAATTTATTCCTGTGATGCAAAGCTGAATTTTCTATATCATTACTCCAGTCTTCATTATCACATGATCATTCAGAAATCATACTTATATGAAGCTCAAAAAACATTTCCTGTAATCAAAGTTAGAAACTTGTGCTACTTAATATTTTTCAGGGTTTTTATTTTTTTAATTCTCTGATTAATATAAATTTAATTTTTATATTTTTGCAATTTCAATTTTTCCTTTCTCTTTGGAGTGTTACAAGCTCTTGGTGCATGAAGGAGGTCTGTAAAGTTGCAAAGACTAAAGTCTCAAAGCCAAGAAGAAGAAGGGACTTTATAGAAAATGAATCATTTGATAGAGGCGGGGCATAGAGGACCTACAATAATGTACAGTAAAAAAAAAAAAAAAAGCATCATATGACACCTTTAAAAGAGCAATTATTTTGAACAATGTAACATTGTTTACTTGGATGCCTATGTCCTGCTACATAGCAGGACATAGGCATCCAATGTCCTTTTTTTTTTTTTTTTCTAGACAGATTTATAGTTTGTGTAGTGCTCATCAGACTTCACCTCCCTGTCTGCCTGTCTTCCTGAGTTTCACAGTCTCTCTCCTTGTTTCTCTCTTTGTTTCCACCTTTCCCTCCATTCTGTTTGTGCTGATTTCAGCGTATAGTAGCAGCATTAAAGTGCTCTGTCTCCATTGGTGAGCCTCTGGCAAGCTTCCTGGGCCTATTCTCCCTGTTCCAGACCCCTTGAAAAGGCTCCTTTTATAGAGAGGCTGGGGAGATGCAGACAGGACTGGCAGGAGGTTGGGTGTGTGTCTGCGTTTTGTACTAGAAAGAGAGAGCGAGAGAAATGCGAAGACAAAGAATCAGTGACACAAATAGATGAATATGCAAGATGGCGTCCCCCAAATAGCATGTCAAATGAAATGTAATCAAATCAAGGGAAGAAAATGTTCAGTAATGTGACGTGTTTTGTGTGGGTGCCAACCGTGGAGAAACCAGTGCAGCCGTTGCGTTCAGGTTACAGTTCCAAGTCATACTAACAAATGAAATTAGATTAGTTTTAAAGGAGCAGTCTGGTTATTCTTTCATCAGTTACACACCCATATGTCATTTCAAATATTTATGCATGTCATTTTTCTGCAGAGCACACACACACACACAAAAAAACATAAATAATAATAATAATATATTATTTTTTTTATAATTTTTAAACAGATTTGGTGTCCATTGACTTCCACTGTTCTTTAACATGTAAAGAAATTTAATATTTTCGTCAAACTGCAAATGTCTATTTCCGCTGCATCACTTCTGGTAGCCCTGTCAACTCCAGACATTTCTTGCACCAAATCAGTATACCTTATGTATATTATGCATTAAAAATAGAGATGGAGAGACTGACCACAGGAATTTAGAATCAGATATAATAAGATCAGACCCTTAAGCATCAAAATTAAAAGCAATAAAAACATACTTTCTAGTTAAGTATAACATAAAAATTATATATATATATATATATATATATATATATATATATATATATATATATATATATATATATATATATATATATATATATATAATTTTTCATATGTTTCATTCAAAATGTTAGTGATAGTAATGATGTTACCATAATACGGTATGTACAAATTGAATTGTGATTTAATATAGTTGTTCTGAAACTATTACGGTTTCACACAATATTCTGTATTTTTGATATTTTTCTACCCTAATTATGAAATGGCTGCTTGTATCAAAACATTAACATGACATTTTGTGATTCCAAAAGTTTCAAGGATTGTATGTTTTCAGGGAAAACAGTTGTCACTGAGAGGAAAAAATAAAAATAAAAAGACTAGTAAAGTTTAGTTAGAATTAGTAAAGTTCCACTTATAAATTTATTGATTTGTGACTGGCTTTTCTATAACTGCTATGATCATATATTATAATTGCTGATTCTTGAGAGTTGAGTGTCATGACAGTGGTAAATTACTATGAATATGAAAATCACTAGCAATTTCTGAGTGGGAAAAGATTTATTTTATTTTTTTGTATTTCCTTCTAAAAAAAAATAAATAATAATAATTGCAAACTTATCTGATCTGAGCTGTTGCTTAACACATTTACAGAAGGTTGTGTGTGGTGTAAATCAGTGTTACTATGTTAATACATATAATACATATAATGTTAATCTCACACTTTATTCCAGAACAGTGGTGATGTCATTTTAGACAGCTGTTATGAGGTCGCTTGCAATTAACATTCAACTCCAACCGGCATTCTAAAAAGTAAAAGTGAGCACATGTGGCGTACTTGATAATTACCCATTAGGCTTTGGGCTAGTTTATTTGATTTAGTGTCATTAGTGGCTATGTGAGAAGCTTTAGTGTTATAAGTGAGCCGGATTATGAGTCATTGTGTTCTCACTGAGCATGTCTTTAGGTAAAGATTCCGATTTAGATTATAAATAAAGCCATCACAGCTGGGTTTACCACTTGTCTAAATTAAGTTCTCTTTGTCATTCGCACACTTGTGTTACAGGTTATATTGCATTTGAACTTATCTACTTTTCATCCAGGACATATTATCCAAAATGTTTGCAGTATATGCATGCAACAAATTCCCATACATGCTAAACAGTTTCCTCACTTTAGGCCGCAGGTGTTGTGCTGATGTGTTTGAAATACACTCAAGGTCCCCCTCTTAAAATCCATCTTCTTCTTCTCCGTTGTTATGGTTTCAGGGGCTTGACTTAATTTTCACTGACAGTGCATTCATTTTAGGGCCTGCATAACTACCTCAGTGGCATCTTCTGAGATGTACATATGCACATGAGCCATCTGTTTATACATAAATACGTTTATTGCATCACATTAAACATTATTTATTCAACCTTCACCATCTCAACTCGTTCCTATTGCTATAGGCTTAGGCATTTATTGATGTACTCTTCCTTTGACCATTTCTATTCTTCTTCTGCTTTCCATGTTAATGTTCTTTAGAATGAACGCAAACTGTTTCAAGAGCACTTCTTTCCATTTCCAAGATGTTTCATAGCCTTTTCTTTTCTCAGGGTCAGGTTTCGGGGTTTAGAATATAGATGTTTTACACTGCAACATCTTCCAGAGTTTTCAGTGCTGACAGTCAGTGCAGGAATACAAAGACAAGCTGTTAAAAACCAGATGTGAACGTAAATGAGAGGACGATTCAAGCTGAACGACAATTATCAGTGGAGTGCAACAGCTGGTAATTTAGACAAGAATATTTGTTCTTAAGACAAAGAATTGTCAGATAACCGTGAACATGATGGATTTGTGCAGGATTTTGCAGGAATCCAGATGATCTGATTACTTAAAAATATGCATTGTTTTGCTTTATTGTAGAATAGAATAGTCTCTTCTAACTGACAGACTTCACTGAAATAGATTGATCACACCTGTCTCTGTGACAGCTCTAGTTTCTAAAAATAGTCACAAAAAAAGAGTTTGTGAAGTGATCTGCGCTTGTTTAGCTCATCAGAAAACAATGGAATCAGAAAGAACATTTTGATTGTGTGTCATTTGGCAAGTTTCAGTTTGCTGAGATCCAAAGATGTATATAATACTTGGACATGCATACAATTTTAATTTTAAATGAAAAAAATAAAATAAATAAACATTCTGAAAGCAATAAATGAGATCCCATGATAATTTATATTAGCTTTAAAGCAGTACCGATACATATATTTTATTTCACGAAATGATGAATATCATATATATATATATATATATATATATATATATATATATATATATATATATATAATTGTTTTATCATAAGCATGGTGATCATTTCTAAGTTAATAAATAATTTTAATAAGCTAAATTTAATTATGTAATTTCAGCAAAAGTCAAACAGCTATTTTTTATCATTCTATTTTGTTGCTTTAGCTATAACAGTGGTGATTTGTTTTGTTTTTTTACTCAAATATGACAACTTTACATATTGTTCATATTAAAACATAAAAACATTTATGGTGCATAAATGTTGCTTATGTTGCTTGAAATATGTTTTTTTAAATGTAAGTGTGGTAAGCCATCTTTGAGCTTCCACAATTTCCCCATTCAAGTAGTTAGGACATAGTCTTAAGTGCCCAAACTAGCTTCCTGGAGGTACAAGTATGGCCACAGAGGGAACAGACTTTCCTTGTCTATGGTGGAACGTTGCTAATCTAATGGTAAATAAGCATAAAAATAGCCCACACAAGCAGAGTGTGAATCATTGCCTTCTCCACTAAGTACACCTAAGATGCTGGCATTGGTTAAAACGATGTATTCTGTAAGGTTTATGAGAATGTGCAGTAAATGCGGTCTCTGGTCTCTGTAGGCAGCTGACTAGAGTTTGGAACACAGCATGAATCGCAGTCTTTGTTCCCCGTCAAATACTTGTTGGACCTGTGTGGTGGAAGTAAAAGGGATGAGAGTTGGACAGATGAGATATGAATGGTTGACATCCGCACAGTAATCTAGAGCAGGGAATCGAAAATTGCATCTAAATGGAATACTAAGCCTGCTACGAGCAAGATCTGCTGAGTTCTGACCTTGTGTTTTACCGTGGTCATTGAGAAATAATGAGATACCTGCTATGCGCCAGTCACATCTGAGTTTTAGAGAAATGGCACCTAGTACAGCTCCATCAGAGGAATTTCACAGAGCGGAGAAATTTGCTGTCGCGGCATGGAAGCCAATGGATTCAAAAAAGGGCAAAAGAGAAGGAAGGTGTTCTGGCTGCATCGAGTCTGCCTGTGCATCTTTATCATGGATTGCGTGTTTTAAATGGGTTCACGGCATAGTCAAGTGCATTTTCTAATATGCAGAGCACAATCTGTCTGGTCAGCCTGTTCAATATCTCAATCCTGGTGAAAAATGGCTGGGTCACTAATAGGGCAGTGCAATATAATTACAGTGCTGGGTCAGGTTGTTCGAGAACAGTGATTTTGTATTGCTAACTTATATAACCGCAGCTATCATATCTGCCAGACTGCATTTGAATGGAAGCTCGATCTGATTTAGTGAGCTCTGATGCTCAAGGATACATTATCTATATTGATTGCATCAATGTAGATGGCAGTCACTCAAAAGAAGCATTATGTTGATAAAAAAAGTGTAAGAAAAACCCTTTTAAAGTCCAGAGCTCTGGCACAGAACCAAGATCGTCCAGTCGCATAGACCGACACGAAATGCAAACATAAATGGACTTTAAGTGCAGTACAAATACATGTCAACAAATTATGCCATAGAACTCTGCTTTATGAATGCTGAGATGACAATGCTTCGGTTTATCTCTCATTGCGATGCACGATGTTGTCATCGGGTCAGACAAGAAATAAATAAGCAGAGTGGGTCTTCTGATGATGATGATAATAAATTCACTAAATTATGTAAAGTCACGGCATTCAAAATGACTGTCAAAGAACTTTTCATGATCGAATTTCTTCTATTTGTGTCTTTTCATACGTCTGTGCTTTAGATGAACGCTAATTGGTCCCTATTTTTCGTTTTTCCTTCATACCGAAAAATCTGCTCATTATTTTTGTCCTCTGGAGATTCGTGTAGAGAACAATGTGCAGAAGTTTTATTAGGTCACAAGGTTAATATTGGGAATTAGATGCTGAAGGTATCCAATCCAAAATGACCCAGGACTTTGTTTGCCCAGTTACAATCAATATACAGGAAATATAGCAGCACTGATTTCAGATCAGTTTAACACGGTGTACCAGGATTTAGTCCTGGACTTAATAAATTCGCAAAATTCAATATATATTAAGTGTAAATGATTGAAATGTATGTATATGCTACTGTTCAGTAGTTTGGGGTCATTCAAATGTGAATATACAAATGCAGTGCTGGCCTAAATGATTACAAAACTACTTACGCATGACGTTTTTTAAATAAATAGTCATACGAGCACCATAATACTTAAGACTTTTAAGTAAGTAGGTAACCCAACTAAAAATGTACTTCTGTAACATCTCACAGACTTTTTCTTTTACTTCTAAGCCTCAGTTTCCCCTGAAATGACCCTCACATTCACACTCTTAGTGAGCCCCCCTTCACTCTCTTTCATAATCACACTCCCTCCAGCATCCACTTGATGAGAGCACAGAATTGCTGATTCCTCCCATCGCATACTATCGTGCGGCCCTGCATGACACCACTAGATGACCAAATATCAATGTTCAGCCTCGCATTAGCAAACTCTCTGGATTTTCCAGCTATTTTCATGTCACATACAGCCTGTCAATGAAAGGAAATGGAAAGGAAAGGATGTTTACAGCAATGAGAGAGTCTTCTCTGATGGACCCTGATGGATGCACGCTTCCCCTTGGATTCTGACTCTATTTCTGAACTTCAAAACTAGACGCAGCATCGCCTGTCACCTGAATCTGATGGGAATGACTAGAGAAGGAGAGCAGATGAAGAGGCACACTCACTCACACAAGGTGGTGCAGCTGTGTTGTACATGTGCTCAACAAGACAGCCGCAGCGGCAGAACTTGTATGAAGTCTCCAGGCTCATGGATACTGCAGACAGACAGAAGAGGATCTAATAGCTCAGGAGAAGAAAATTTTGCTTTCCTTTTTCAATTATAGCTAAATTTGTATTTGAATATTGGAATATCAACCTGTCCTGCAACCAATACGCTTGTATAGGTCGTTTGTTCAAATCCCTGAAATACGACCCATCAGAGCTTATACTACAATTGCGCCCCTATAGCCAAAAGGTCGTTTTCATATTAATGTTTTGTACTATTTTATTTGCACTCTGGTTTGCGTTTCGTGTAGCTCAGTTGGTAGATTATTGTGTAATACTTTGATATGTAATCATGCTATCACGGGTTCGATCCCAGAGAACAGACGTGCACAAAAAAGTATATGCTCAATAAATCATAATTTAGCATGCTTTCTATGAGGGTTAGGTTTAGGGGTGGGGTTAGGTGTGGTCATACGAACGAATAAGCCACCTACAGTAGTAAAATATGTAGGAAATACTGTGAGATCGGTGTAAAACGCCCACACATTGCATTTAAATAAACGTGCGGCTTGATTGGTAATGTGGTTATAAATCAATTCATGACGACAGACGCAACGCGATACTGTCATTATTTTTACTTAACTTTCAAACATAAATATAGGTCGTAATAAATGCTTGCACAAACGACCTATATGGTCGTTTTTTGTTGGAGGACAGGCTCGTATGAAAATAACAAATGCAACCATTATGCAAGCTATTTTAATAAAAGAAATGTGCAGGTATCGGTCTAATGACAGCTGAAGACGAAGTGTTTCGGTACAATGAACACTTGAGATGTTCTGCTTCTTAGTATTTCCCTCTCCATGAAGTGCTGGCAGGTTTTAATCAGGTCCAGCTTAGCTCACAATTTATTTTTCTCCAAGCCGAGTCAATATATTAGCATATGATTAATTACTCTCCGTAAATATGCAGACAGTGAACTTGATGAGGTTTGCTAATTCCTAATGCTGATAAAGCTAAATGAATTGCATTGTGGGTAAGCCTGTCAAGTGTTTTATTTATTTATTTGTTGTTGTTTTTCACTAATAAGCTTATGGTTAGGATATACACGTCATTATGATATGTTGGCTTGATCCAGTTGTAACTGTAAGTAAATGTTATTTTCAGATTTTCTTGACTTTTGAATTAATTGAAAAATGAATTTATTTTCATTGTCCCTAAAGTTTGCATTATTTAAAGAATTAGTCCAATAATGATTGATTGATTGATTGATTGAAGTAAAATCACCAGACACATTTATTTTGGGTTTTGTTTTGTTTTTGTAAAAATTAACCTAAAAATAAAACCTCATGAGATAAATGTTCAATAAATACAGTGTACACAGTGTTTTTATTATTATTATTATTATGGTCCCACTTTATATTAGGTGGCCTTAACTACTATGTACTTACATAAAAAATAAGTACAATGTACTTACTGTGTTCATATTGTATTGTAAAACACTTTTGCTGCTATTGAGGTGGGATAGGGGTAAGGTTAGGGAGAGGGTTGGAGTTATGGGTAAGTTTAAGGGTGAGTTAAGGTGTAAAGTATGGGTCAACAGTGTAATTATAAATGTAATTACAGAAATTAAATACAGATGTAATTACATGTCGTTTTTTTTAAATATAAGTACAATGTAAAAACATATATGTACACAATAAGTACATTGTACTACATTATTAATTAAAATGTAAGTACATAGTAGTTAAGGCCACTTAATATAAAGTGGGTCCATTATTATTATTATTATTATTATTATTATTATTATTATTATTATTATTATTATTATTATTATTATTATTATTATTATTATTCATTTTTATTTTATTTTTTGTTAAAATTAACCCATAAACTTCATTACAAATGTTAAAATGAATTCACAGGGCACCTTTATTTGTTAGACAGTATTTTTAGTTTAATTTAGTTTAGTTTTCTTACAACTGCCACTGGCAAATACAGTGTGGATTTTCCAAAATAAAAACATTTTCATATCATGTTTTTTGTAAAAAATTCTGTAAATTAATAAAAATTATAACATACAGCATACAACCCTATATGGTAAAAAAACTTATTTATTTATTTATTTAGTTAGTTAGTTAGTTATTAATTTAGTTACCACCCAGGACTTAGACTGTGTATCCCCACGAAGAAAAGACTAGTTTAGTTTAGTTTAGTTGATAATAAATTCTGCAAAATAATAAAATTATAACATACAGCATATAACCATATAACGTAAAGAGCTTTATTTATTTAGTTATTTAGTTAGTTATCTAGTAAGTTAGTTAGTTAGTTAGTTACCACCCAGGACTTACAGTGTATCCTCATGAAAAATAAAAGATGGGGGGGGAAAGCTATATCTGCTTTATTTTCAACTTTATTTTCTCTTTTCACAGTAGTCATATATTTTTAACTGTGCACATATTGCAGAGCAGCAGTAAACGCTGTGGCCAGCAGCTTTTGTGAGAGGAAGTTTGCTGTGCCTCTTTCCTCATCAGTAGCTTTGAAGCCAAAAAATAGTTCTGCCTATCTGTCAACACTTCATCCCTCTCTACACATCTTCCCTTTCACTCTCCATCCTCTCTCTATCTCCCCGCATCAGTGCTTCATTCCCACCCCTGCGCTCCGCCACAGAGAATTCTGCCCTTAATCCTCTTTCCGAAGCCATCCAGCCTTACAGCCTCGCTCCTTCAGTTCTTAAGTGACACTATCCCATACACATGCAGGTACATAACACAGGTCTACGGTTAACCGATGCACCGCAGGTTGTGGGATTCGGCTGGTTACTGTAACATGAGCCGCCTTTGGCTCGAGCGATGAATAACTCCTCTTCCTCTCGGTGAGGCCCTGTTAATTTATGCATTAAGTTGGACAGGATCCAGTTCAGAAATTTCCAATGGCTCTTAGACATCAGGAGAGGCTCAAATCATTTTCCTGAGAGTAATTGGAAGGTGCGAGGAAGGCCATTAATGCGGTGAGGCCAGAGAAACAGAGAGCCAGTGATCAATCAAGCGTATACAAGCTGTGGGGTCCAAACACAACACCACTTGTTTTCATCTCAAGCTTTTTAATAGATGTTTGCACCCTTATGTCCGCCCACTGTCCTACTTAAAGAGACGGTAAGTCTGCAATGATTTTGTACACCAACACGGAGAAAACCTGAACAGTGTTTAAGGTTTAGCTCACTTAAATTTATGTCTCACCACCATTTCGTTGCAAACCAGTTTGTCTTTCTACTTCCTGTGGAGAACAGGAAAGCTGTCATGCTCCAAAATGAATCCAGAAACACCATAAAAGTAGTCCAGCTTGGGCTCCGAATCTCATCCATGATTCAAAAATACCATCTAAATGTGTTTGACGCCAAAACCCCATTAGTTGGACTACTTTTATGATAAATTTATGTTGTCCATTTTAGAGAATTGCTTTAAGATGGTAAACAATGAAACAATTTGTTTTCTCTCTCTTTAAATTAATAGCTAGATGTGCAAAACTGGGTTTACAGTTTCTTTAGACCAGATTTCCTCATGTACTTTTGAAGCGAGAGCGTATGAAATCAATTTCCAGCAAAGGGGATTATGAATCGCGAAAAGGATCAGCTAAAGAAACGGAGTTATTCTCCTCTATCGATTCAGCGTTCATCTTTGACAGGTTATAAATCTATCAGTTTCCACCGAGATCTCTGCATATATCTAGTTAAGGTTATTTAAGGTTAATTCATCAATATCCAGCATAGGAGATTTATATGCGGTGCGGCAGGGCCAAATATTGATCGGGTTACAACACGTCCCATTAGGGCTGTAGTACTCGAGTCCGGTCTTGGACTCGAGTCCGGACTCGAGACATTTTTCTGTCGTCTCGGACTTGTCTCGGACTCGTTGAATTTGCACTTGGACTTGTCTCGGACTTGGCCATTGGACTCGCCAAGTCTTCTAGTTGGTCTCGACCGAGTCCAGCAAAAAAAAAAAAAAAAAAAAATTCTCCTTCAAAACAAAACCACATTTGCATGATGTCGCGACTGAAAACGTGTGGAAAACGCTAGGAGCACCGCTCTCCTTATTTCCAAAGCACTCTGTAATCTACGCTCGCGCTCCAGTGGCGTCTGCTGTTGCTGGGCAACCATGACCCGCTCTCCATGATGACGCAGAAGTTTCAGCAAAGAATAAATGGAATTCCAGCACTTAAAATCACTTGCAGTAGCTCTGCTAATAGATTCATTTAAAAAATGGCTATCCTTGTACAACTATGATCATCTGTTTCTCCATCTTGCCTTAGCCTTCAGTATTGTTCCGGGAAAGGATGTGCATGACCAGCGGTGCATTTACTGCGACCTGAAAAGTTTAGATGTTTCTAATTTAATTTTCTACCTGTTAGATTGTGTTTTATTTACGTCTACACCTAGATAGCCTTTTTTATCAATAAACGCGTATTAATGTATAGCCTTATGCAACAATTACATATGTAAATTTTAAAAACTTTATAATTATGACATTACATATTTACATTTTCATGTACCATCCAGTATTTGTATCTGTAACAATCACAAAATGTTTCCTATCTGCATTCGGATACAACATCGTACAGTTACTTGATAAGACTGTTATGACTTTTTATATATTTTTTCGTAGTTATCACTGAACAAGTATGTCGTGTTAAACTGAAATAATTATTAATTTCTAAAATAATATTTATCATGCAAGCAGAGAGATGTCATGACAAACGTGTCATAATGATCATTTGAACACGACTGAATCCATTCAATGCACACATTCTCATTACGCAGAACACTTTGAGCGAGTCTTAATGTTAATGAACTTCACTAAACAGATGTGTGTGTTCCGCGCAAACCAGCAAAAGGTAAATATGCAAACATGTAGGACAAGTAGACAATGTATCCGTATCGAAGCTCATTATTAGCCTGCTCTTGAGAGAGAACTGATTTGGTTTTTGAGAGACTGAGACGCGCAACGCTGCTGTTTGATTGGCGAGCGCGCTGTGCTTATTCCATTAATTCGTATCATATGGTAGCCTAAGCTTTCAATATTTGCCTTTTAAATATATACAAATAATATAACGTGTATATATGATGTATTATTATAGGTAAAATTACTCTTGCAACGCTCTGATTTCTGAGAGATGCACAGAGAGATGCACAAAATTTTATTTTGAAAATGTGTGTGTGTTTTAAAAAAGCACATGCAGTAATTATTTTTTAAATGTAGAAGTACTGTATTTAGTAAACAAAACAATGGGGTGTTTGATTTGCGCTCTTTTCACTCATAAAGTTTACATTCATTCACTTCTGGCGCTGATGCCCTGGCTCACCTGTTATCTAGCAAACACCAGACTGTGTCAGCTTCAGTCGAGTATTCAGGCAGAATTATTCCTTGTCGTTATTCATTTTTTAAGCCATTATCCTTGCCATTCCGAATAAGGTATTCGGCTTCAGGCACAACCCTAATTATTACATTACATATTTTATTTTTACATGCAACATAGATAAGGTCATATAGTAACAGCTCCACGCAATATTGTAATTCTAAAATTCACGTCGTACTTGCAAACACTTTGTATGCATTATGGTTAATGCATGCTGGAGTAGTCGATTGTTTCCGACAGAGCTCGACTAGTCTATGCAAGCACTCGTACGGTATGACAAAAATTTCGTTGTATTTATGTGCGCCTGTCCAGTAGACCCAAACGTATCCATTCTAGCCTTGCTGCGCGCATTTGTCATATCCCGAGCTTTGCGTGTGTCTGTGCACTGTGCCAATTAGGCATAGTCATATACATTTTTGACCACAGATATAATGTCAACAAAAAATAAAGTACATAAAAATTATTTGACCTTACAGTTCCAAACTTTGTTTGTTTATCCAAGTTTAGCTCCCAGGGTCAGACTGGGGGTAAAACCAGTACTCATTACCAGGGCCCCAAAGGAAGAGAGGGCCCTTGAAAAAGTATGAATCTGAAATATATATTTTTTACCTGGATATTTTCATGGGTGGGGGCCATGGGGGCCCGTCAGGACTGCCTATGCATAGGGCCCGGGATCTTGTTTAACGCCCCTGTTAGCTTTAACCTTAATTATACACACTTGAACCTAATCAAGCTCTTACTAGACACACTAATCTTCCAGGTGTTTTAAGGCCAGTTGGAGCTAAACTTTTCAAGACATTGGCCATCCAGGATGTAGTTTGGAGACCCCTGTCCTACAGAGTTGTTACTTTGCACATGCTTTTGATCATTACAAATAATAATGTAAAATGATTTTCTTAGAATAGGAGATATGCTTTCTCTCGCATCACAAAACATTATCAGTAGTTAAGTATGTGGTCTTGAAGAGGACCCTTTTTTCTTTCATTTGGACTCGGTCTTGGACTTGGACTCGAAACTTTTGGACTTGGACTTGACTTGGACTCGAACCTCTTTGGACTCGGTCTTGACTCGGTCTCGACTAGTCCTGGACTTGGACTTGACTTGGACTCGACAAAGCCGGACTTGACTACAGCTCTACGTCCCATATTATCCGCTGAGCAATGCTGTCTTGATTGATTCTAAGGACTGCTCTCACATTCCCAAACATCCTCCTTTCAGTCTGGAGAAGGGAAATATTTTATTGGAACATGGCACTGATCACGGACGGTTGTGACGTTCTGTCCGTTTGGAGATTTTGGTGTTATCGTGGACAGACAGAGGAGCCACTTCTGTCAATGTTGAGTTTGACAAAGTGTCTCGCAGACGAGAGTCGCTCCTGATTTATAATTCTTTGTCACTAGGGTTTTTGAAGAGGATAATGCAGTCCTAATATTAAACAGGGCCTGTGGTTTTTAAAAATATGCTTAGAATGAATGTAATCGATCATCTATCTTATGAGCACAACAATAATTGGCACTGTTCAGAGCTCTGGATATGTTAGAGTTGTGCCTTCATGAAAGTGTCAAGTTTGTTTCAGATGTTTCTCTTAATATTTACAAAACTACAAAGGATAGTATAGTAATATGATGGTAAAAATTTGGGTAGCACTTTATTTTACAGCCCTGTTCCTCATGTACATACTATGTACTTATTATAGTAATTACAATAACTATGTAATAACTAGGTACTAACCCTGAACCTACCCCTAAACCTAACCCTACCCCATGTAGTTACCTTGTAGTACCAGAACTTTCTTATATAAATACATTGTAAGTACAATATAATACATGAAAGTACACGTACTGGTAAAATAAAGTGCAACCAAAATTTGTCTTCAAAATCTGGATATGTTTATATAAAATGTGTGCCTTTTAATTATAGGCAAAAGTGTTTTGGCATGAAACATGTTTGAGTTCTTCTTGTTATCCCTTACTTTCGAATGTAAACTTTGAGGCACAGTTGGAACTAAAAGAACAAAAAAAAAAATTCTTAAATAATAACAAAATTATAGTAGTATACTGTATCATATAACCTATAAATAACCCAATAAAATAAATGTAGTTAAAAATGAGTCGTTGTGATCTCTTATAAAGCACTTGAGATAAAAAAAA